>NC_092162.1:35536787-35586787 GCF_045791955.1 Oncorhynchus clarkii lewisi | reverse complement strand
CCCCTTGACTTTTTACACATTTTGTTGTGTTACAGCCTGAATATATAATTGATTCAATTGAGATTGTTTTGTCACTGGCCTACACACAATACCCCATAATGTCAAAGTGGAAATATGTTTTTTTTTATATACTTTTTAATACAAAATGAAAAGCTGAAATGTCTTGGGTCAATAAGTATTCAACCCCTTTGTTATGGCAAACATAAATAAGTTCAGGAGAAAAACAAGTCACATAATAAGTTGCATGGACAATAATAGTATTTATCTAATTATCTATAAGGTCCCTCAGTTGAGCAGTGAATTTCAAACACAGATTCAACCACAAAGACCAGGGAGATTTTCAAATGCCTCGCAAAGTAGGGCCCCTATTGGTAGATGGATTTAAAAAAAAAGATCACACCTATTTGATTTTGAATTTTGGGACCCCTTTAGGAAGAAAAAAATGTATCAAATAAAAATATTTGATAAAATAATTAATTTAGCCTTTACTACCATAGCCCAGAGAAATGCATAGGATAACACAGTCATAAATGGCAAAACATTTATCATTAAAAAAAGGTTTTGAAGTGTTTTTCCTATATCCTGGAGATGTAAGAAAGCTGTACACATATTTTGTGCACATATTTAACCCTTTTTTGGGGGGTAGGCACAAAACTACATTCATACTTCCATGAATAAAAAACACCCTAGTTAGCTTCTGATGAGTCCTGTGACACTTGTGGGGGACATAGAACAAAACAGAGAACCGTTTGTAGGTCAAACCGTTTGGAAGCTACAGACGTTTTCATGAGAATACCAATTTTCACGATGTCTCATGGTCTGACAAACACAGCTCTTGCGCTGCAACCATTCACCGCAGATGCGCTGTAACCATTCACCGCAGATGCGCTGTAACCATTCACCGCAGATGCGCAAGTGTGACATCGGCGGATGCGGTGGGTTGAGACGTAAAACTTAGTTTAAACTGGCATGCTTTGATCGGGATTATTTTATTATGTCACGTAGATCGACACTAGGGCGGTATTAATGGCGGTGACAGGAGAAAACTGTGCATGGATCAACAATATTGTAGCTAGTACACAATACTAACCTAATTGAAAGAGAGAAAAGGAAGCCTGTACAGAATAAAAATATTCCATCCTGTTTGCACCAAGGCACTGAGGTAAAACTGCGGCAAAGCAATTCCCTTTTGTGCCTGAATACAAAGTGAGGGGCAAAGCATTAAATCAAATCAAATTGTCACGCCCTGGCCATAGAGAGGCTTTTTATTCTCTATTTTGGTTAGGCCAGGGTGTGACTAGGGTGGGTGTTCTATGTTCTTTTTTTCTATGTTTTTGTATTTCTTTGTTTTTGGCCGGGTATGGTTCTCAATCAGGGACAGCTGTTTATCGTTGTCTCTGATTGAGAACCATAGTTAGGCAGCCTGTTTTCCCATTTTCCCATGAGTTGTGGGTAGTTGTTTTCTGTGTCTGTGTTTCTCCATACAGAACTGTTTTGATTTTCATTGTTTCACTTTGGTTATTTTGTATTTCAGTGTTCAGTTATATTTCATTAAAATGGACACTTACCACGCTGCGTTTGGATCAGATCTTTCCTACTCCTCATCAGATGAAGAAAATCGTTACACATACACATGTTTAGCAGATGTTATTGCGGGTGTAGCGAAATGCTTGTGTTTCTAGCTCCAACAGTGCAGTAATATCTAACAATTTCACAACAATACACACAACTGTTTTACAAATGTACACCCACATGTACCACTCTCCAAGTTTTCAAGCATAGTAGTGGCTGCATCACGTTAGATGTATGCTTGTAATTCAGGATCGGTGGGTCCCCCATGGGACGGTTGAGCTAACATAGGCAAATGCAATTAGCATGAGGTTGTAAGTAACAAGAATATTTCCCAGGACATAGAAATATCTGATGTTGGCAGAAAGCTTATATTCTTGTTAATCTAACTGCACTATCCAATTTACAGTAGCTATTACAGTGAAATAATACCATGCTATTGTTTGAGGAGAGTGCACCGTTTTGAACTTGAAAAGTTATTAATAAACAAATTAGGCACATTTGGGCAGTCGTGATACAACATTTTTAACAGAAATGCAATGGTTCATTGGATCAGTCTAAAACTTTTCACATACACTGCAAAATCTAAATTGCACCTGGGCTATAAAAATACATTATGGCCTTTCTCTTGTATTTCAAAGATGATGGTACAAACAAGATACATTAATTCTGTTGTATTATCTTTTACCAGATCTAATGTATTATATTCTCCTACATTCCTTTCACAGTTCCACAAACTTCAAAGTGTTCCGTTTAAAATGGTATCATGAATATGCATATCCTTGCTTCAGGGCCTAAGCTTACAGGCAGTTAGATTTGGGTCCTGAGCTACAGGCAGTTAGATTTGGGTATGTCATTTTAGGTGAATATTGGAAAAAAAGGGTCCGATCCTTAAGAGGACTGGGGAGATTTTTAGGATAAAAACGAAACAGAATGGGGCAAAGCAAAATAAAAATCCTAGAGGAAAACCTGGTTCAATCTGCTTTTCACCAGACACTTGGAGATTAATTCACCTTTCAGTAGGACAATAATCTAAAAGACCAAATCTACACTGAAGACGGTGAATGTTCTTAAGTGGGTGAGTTACAGTTTGAATTAAATCTACTTGAAAATACATGGCAAGACCTGAAATTGGTTGTCTAGCAAGGATCAAAAATCTATTTGACTGAGCTTGAATAATTTTGAAAAGAATAATGGGTAAATGTTTCACAATTCAGGTGTGGAAAGCTTTTAGAAACTTAACCAGAAAGTGAACAACAGTAGAAGAAGGGAAAGGGGAGACCCCTTTCGGACAATCAGAGCCATACAGCGTGCCGCTGAAAGGCCTACAACCTTCCTCAGGAGGGCTGGTTCCGACCGAACAAAAGCACTCACACGTAAATACATTCATGATTTCTTATTACAAACAGACGGCGGTTCGTGTGCAAACTTTATGATTACTGTGAGAATAATTCTGAAATGTATCGAAGATAAGTGTCATTGTGTAAAAGCCACTGTCACGACTTCCGCCGAAGTTGGCTCCCCTGCCTGTTCGGGCGGTGCTCGGCGGTCGTCGTCACCGTCCTACTAGCCCCTACCGATCCCTTTTTCGTTTGTCTGTTGGTTTTGTCTTATTAGTTTCACCTGTGTGTATTTTGGTTTAATTAGCTTCCCTATATGTAGTAGTTTGACGTGTGTGCATGTTAGGTCGTGGTGGATTGTCTTAATGTTACGTGTGTGCCTTAATGTTACGTGTGTGCATGTTAGGTAGTGGTGGATTGTCTTAATGTTACGTGTGTGCCTTTATGTTACGTGTGTGCATGATAGGTAGTGGTGGATTGTCTTAATGTTACGTGTGTGCATGTTAGGTAGTGGTGGATTGTCTTAATGTTACGTGTGTGCATGTTAGGTAGTGGTGGATTGTCTTAATGTTACGTGTGTGCATGTTAGGTAGTGGTGGATTGTCTTAATGTTACGTGTGTGCATGTTAGGTAGTGGTGGATTGTCTTAATGTTACGTGTGTGCATGTTAGGTCGTGGTGTATTTTCTTTTCTTTACTTGACACCCTGTGGTTTTGGGTTGTCTAGTATAGTGTCCTGTATTGTGTATTGTGTATTGTGTTGGGCTTATCATTTTGGTGTGCAAAAGTAAAGCACTTCACTCCGTTACTCTCTCTCTGCGTCTGATTCCTGCACACACACCTAGTCCCGCGTGACAGAATCCCGCACCGTAAAATGGAATCAGCAGGAGCAGCCGCATCTCCTCTCCCATCGATGGAGGAAAGGGTCCTCCATCATACCAGCGTTCTCCATAGAATTAGTTCGGCCATGGACCAAATGATGGAGAGGATGGATCGATGGGAGAGGAGTGGCATTCCCACCTCATCTCCAGCACCTCCTGTTCCTGCAACCGCATCTGGCTCTGGGGCTCTTCGGCTGACGCTCCCACGGGAGTATGATGGAACGGCGGCGGGGTGCCAGGGTTTCCTTCTACAACTGGAAGTGCACCTGGCTACCGTGCGTCCTACTCCCTCCGGAGAGGAGAGCGTGAGCGCCCTCGTCTCCTGTTTGACTGGGCGAGCTCTAGAGTTGGCCAACGCAGTGTGGAACGGTCCGGACTCGGCGGGGGATCATTACCCCGAGTTCACCCGCCGATTCCGAGCTGTGTTCTGTAGGAATGTAGGATGGGGAGTCTTTTTAAAGTAATTTTAAAGTGTGTACACCAATACTCTGTGTGCATGTTTGTGTGTGTGTGTGAGCATGAGAGAGAGTGAACGTGTGTGAGTGTGTGTGATAGGGTTGAATTGTGAAACCCGGTTCGCGAGATTTACCGCCCAAAACCACTCCCTTTCCCCTGGATAAATAACTCTGAGACACCGGTAAATTATAGTACATTATTTATATGAACAGCATGGAACAAATGGAACTGTTAAACTATATATACAATGTATAAACATGGCTTTTCTACAGCCTCTGCATGATGAATCATCAACACCCATCTCAGGGTGGGGACAGACAGCCCATCTCAGGGTGGAGACAGACAGCCCATCTCAAGGTTGGGACAGACAACCCATCTCAGGGTGGGGACAGACAGCCCATCTCAGGGTGGGGACAGACAGCCCATCTCAGGGTGGGGACAGACAGTCCAACTCAGGGTGGGGACAGACAGCATATCTCAGGTTGGGGACAGACAGCTCATCTCAGGGTGGGGACAGACAGCCCATCTCAGGGTGGGGACAGACAGCCCATCTCAGGGTGGGGACAGACAGCCCATCTCAGGGTGGGGACGGACAACCCATCTCAGGGTGGGGGAGACAGCCCATCTCAGGGTGGAGGGACAGACAACCCATCTCAGGGTGGGGACAGACAGCCCATCTCAGGGTGGGGACAGACAGCCCATCTCAGGGTGGGGACAGACAGCCAATCTCAGGTTGGGGAAAGACAGCCCATCTCAGGGTGGGGACAGACAGCCCATCTCAGGGTGGGGACAGACAGCCCATCTCAGAGTGGTGACAGACAGCTCATCTCAGGGTGGGGACAGAAAGCCCATCTCAGGGTGGGGACAGACAGCCCATCTCAGGTTGGGGACAGACAGCCCATCTCAGGGTGGGGACAGACAGTCCATCTCAGGGTGGGGACAGACAGCATATCTCAGGGTGGGGACAGACAGCCCATCTCAGGGTGGGGACAGACAGCAAATCTCAGGGTGGGGACAGACAGCCCATCTCAGAGTGGTGACAGACAGCTCATCTCAGGTTGGGGACAGAGAGCCCATCTCAGGGTGGGGACAGACAGCCCATCTCAGGGTGGGGACAGACAGCCCATCTCAGGGTGGGGACAAACAGCAAATCTCAGGGTGGGGACAGACAGCCCATCTCAGGGTGGGGACAGACAGCCCATCTCAGGGTGGGGACAGACAGCCCATCTCAGGGTGGGGACAGACAGCAAATCTCAGGTTGGAGACACACAGCCCATCTCAGGGTGGGGACAGACAACCCATCTCAGGGTGGGGACACACAGCCCATCTCAGGGTGGGGACAGACAGCCCATCTCAGGGTGGGGACAGACAACCCATCTCAGGGTGGGGACACACAGCCCATCTCAGGGTGGGGACAGACAGCCCATCTCAGAGTGGGGACAGACAGCTCATCTCAGGGTGAGGACAGAAAGCCCATCTCAGGGTTGGGACAGACAGCCCATCTCAGGTTGGGGACAGATAGCCCATCTCAGGGTGGGGACAGACAGCCCATCTCAGGGTGGGGACAGACAGCCCATCTCAGGGTGGGGACAGACAGTCCATCTCAGGGTGGGGACAGACAGCATATCTCAGGTTGGGGACAGACAGCCCATCTCAGGGTGGGGACAGACAGCCCATCTCAGGGTGGGGACAGACAGCCCATCTCAGGGTGGGGACAGACAGCCCATCTCAGGGTGGGGACAGACAGCAAATCTCAGGGTGGGGACAGACAGCCCATCTCAGAGTGGTGACAGACAGCTCATCTCAGGTTGGGGACAGAGAGCCCATCTCAGGGTGGGGACAGACAGCCCATCTCAGGGTGGGGACAGACAGCCCATCTCAGGGTGGGGACAGACAGCCCATCTCAGGGTGGTGACAAACAGCAAATAATATCAGGGTGGGGACAGACAGCCCATCTCAGGGTGGGGACAGACAGGGTGGACAGACAGCCCATCTCAGGGTGGGGAGAGACAGCCCATCTCAGGGTGGGGACAGACAGCCCATCTCAGAGTGGGGACAGACAGCTCATCTCAGGGTGGGGACAGAAAGCCCATCTCAGGGTGGGGACAGACAGCCCATCTCAGGGTGGGGACAGACAACAAGTCTCAGGGTGGGGACAGACAGCCCATCTCAGGGTGGGGACAGACAGCCCATCTCAGGGTGGGGACAGACAACCCATCTCAGGGTGGGGGAGACAGCCCGTCTCTGGGTGGAGGGACAAACAACCCATCTCAGGGTGGGGACAGACAGCCCATCTCAGGGTGGGGACAGACAGCCCATCTCAGAGTGGGGACAGACAGCTCATCTCAGGATGGGGACAGAAAGCCCATCTCAGGGTGGGGACAGACAGCCCATCTCAGGGTGGGGACAGATAGCAAACCTCAGGGTGGGGACAGACAGCCCATCTCAGGGTGGGGACAGACATCAAATCTCAGGTTGTGGACAGACAGCCCATCTCAGGGTGGGGACAGACAACCCATCTCAGGGTGGGGACAGACAGCCCATCTCAGGGTGGGGACAGACAGAGCATCTCAGGGTGGGGACAGATAGCCCATCTCAGGGTGGGGACAGACAGCCCATCTCAGGGTGGGGACAAACAGCAAATCTCAGGGTGGGGACAGACAGCAAATCTCAGGGTGGGGACAGACAGCCCATCTCAGGGTGGGGACAGACAGCCCATCTCAGGGTGGGTCACAGACAGCCCATCTCAGAGTGGGGAGAGACAGCTCATCTCAGGGTGGGGACAGAAAGCCCATCTCAGGGTGGGGACAGACAGCCCATCTCAGGTTGGGGACAGACAGCCCATCTCAGGGTGGGGACAGACAGCCCATCTCAGGGTGGGGACAGACAGCCCATCTCAGGGTGGGGACAGACAGTCCATCTCAGGGTGGGGACAGACAGCATATCTCAGGTTGGGGAAAGACAGCCCATCTCAGGGTGGGGACAGACAGCCCATCTCAGGGTGGGGACAGACAGCCCATCTCAGGATGTGGACAGACAGCCCATCTCAGGGTGGGGACGGGCAACCCATCTCAGGGTGGGGGAGACAGCCCATCTCAGGGTGGAGGGACAGACAACCCATCTCAGGGTGGAGGGACAGACAGCCCATCTCAGGGTGGGGACAGACAGCCCATCTCAGGGTGGGGACAGACAGCCCATCTCAGGGTGGGGACAGACAGCCCATCTCAGGGTGGGGACAGACAGCCCATCTCAGGGTGGGGACAGACAGCTCATCTCAGAGTGGTGACAGACAGCCCATCTCAGGGTGGGGACAGACAGCCCATCTCAGGTTGGGGAAAGACAGCCCATCTCAGGGTGGGGACAGACAGCCCATCTCAGGGTGGGGACAGACAGCCCATCTCAGAGTGGTGACAGACAGCTCAGCTCAGGGTGGGGACAGAAAGCCCATCTCAGGATGGGGACAGACAGCCCATCTCAGGGTGGGGACGGACAACCCATCTCAGGGTGGGGACAGACAGCCCATCTCAGGGTGGGGACAGACAGCCCATCTCAGGGTGGGGACAGACAGCCCATCTCAGGGTGGGGACAGACAGCCCATCTCAGGGTGGGGACAGACAGCTCATCTCAGAGTGGTGACAGACAGCCCATCTCAGGGTGGGGACAGTCAGCCCATCTCAGGTTGGGGAAAGACAGCCCATCTCAGGGTGGGGACAGACAGCCCATCTCAGGGTGGGGACAGACAGCACATCTCAGAGTGGTGACAGACAGCTCAGCTCAGGGTGGGGACAGAAAGCCCATCTCAGGGTGGGGACAGATAGCCCATCTCACGGTTTGGACAGACAGCAAATCTCAGGGTGGGGACAGACAGCCCATCTCAGGGTGGGGAGAGACAGCCCATCTCAGAGTGGGGACAGACAGCCCATCTCAGGTTGGGGACAGACAGCCCATCTCAGGGTGGGGACAGACAATCCATCTCAGGGTGAGGACAGACAACCCATCTCAGGGTGGGGACAGACAGCCCATCTCAGGGTGGGTACAGACAGCCCATCTCAGGGTGGGGACAGACAGCCCATCTCAGGGTGGGGACAGACAGCCCATCTCAGGGTGGGGACAGACAACCCATCTCAGGGTGGGGACACACAGCCCATCTCAGGGTGGGGACAGACAGCCCATCTCAGAGTGGGGGCAGACAGCTCATCTCAGGGTGAGGACAGAAAGCCCATCTCAGGGTGAGGACAGAAAGCCCATCTCAGGGTGGGGACAGACAGCAAATCTCAGGGTGGGGACAGACAGCCCATCTCAGGGTGGAGACAGACAGCCCATCTCAGAGTGGGGACAAACAGCATATCTCAGGGCGGGGACAGACAGCCCATCTCAGGGTGGGGAAAGACAGCAAATCTCAGGGTGGGGACAGACAGCCCATCTCAGAGTGGTGACAGACAGCTCATCTCAGGTTGGGGACAGAGAGCCCATCTCAGGGTGGGGACAGACAGCCCATCTCAGGGTGAGGACAGACAGCCCATCTCAGGGTGGGGACAGACAGCCCATCTCAGGGTGGGGACAGACAGCCCATCTCAGGGTGGGGACAGACAACCCATCTCAGGGTGGGGACACACAGCCCATCTCAGGGTGGGGACAGACAGCCCATCTCAGAGTGGGGACAGACAGCTCATCTCAGGGTGGGGACAGAAAGCCCATCTCAGGGTGGGGACAGACAGCCCATCTCAGGGTGGGGACAGACAGCCCATCTCAGGGTGGGGACAGACAACACATCTCAGGGTGGGGGAGACAGCCCATCTCAGGGTGGAGGGACAAACAACCCATCTCAGGGTGGGGACAGACAGCCCATCTCAGGGTGGGGACAGACAGCCAATCTCAGAGTGGGGACAGACAGCTCATCTCAGGATGGGGACAGAAAGCCCATCTCAGGGTGGGGACAGACAGCCCATCTCAGGGTGGGGACAGACAGCAAACCTCAGGGTGGGGACAGACAGCCCATCTCAGGGTGGGGACTGACAGAAAATCTCAGGTTGGGGACAGACAGCCCATCTCAGGGTGGGGACAGACAACCCATCTCAGGGTGGGGACAGACAGCCCATCTCAGGGTGGGGACAGACAGCCCATCTCAGGGTGGGGACAGACAGCCCATCTCAGGGTGGGGACAGACATCCCATCTCAGAGTGGTGACAGACAGCTCATCTCAGGTTGGGGACAGACAGCCCATCTCAGGGTGGGGACAGACAGCCCATCTCAGGGTGGGGACAGACAGCCCATCTCAGGGTGGGGACAAACAGCAAATCTCAGGGTGGGGACAGACAGCAAATCTCAGGGTGGGGACAGACAGCCCATCTCAGGGTGGGGACAGACAGCCCATCTCAGGGTGGGGACAGACAGCCCATCTCAGGGTGGGGACAGACAGCCCATCTCAGAGTGGTGACAGACAGCTCATCTCAGGTTGGGGACAGACAGCCCATCTCAGGGTGGGGACAGACATCCCATCTCAGAGTGGTGACAGACAGCTCATCTCAGGTTGGGGACAGACAGCCCATCTCAGGGTGGGGACAGACAGCCCATCTCAGGGGGGGACAGACAGCCCATCTCAGGGTGGGGACAAACAGCAAATCTCAGGGTGGGGACAGACAGCAAATCTCAGGGTGGGGACAGACAGCCCATCTCAGGGTGGGGACAGACAGCCCATCTCAGGGTGGGGACAGACAGCCCATCTCAGGGTGGGGACAGACAGCCCATCTCAGGGTGGGGACAGACAGCCCATCTCAGGGTGGGGACAGACAGCCCATCTCAGGGTGGGGACAGACAGCCCATCTCAGGGTGGGGACAGACAGCCCATCTCAGGGTGGGGACAGACAGGCCGTCTCAGAGTGGGGACAGACAGCTCATCTCAGGGTGGGGATAGACAGCCCATCTCAGGGTGGGGACAAACAGCAAATCTCAGGGTGGGGACAGACAGCCCATCTTAGGGTGGGGACAGACAGCCCATCTCAGGGTGGGGACAGACAGCCCATCTCAGGGTGGGGACAGACAGCAAACCTCAGGGTGGGGACAGACAGCCCATCTCAGGGTGGGGACTGACAGAAAATCTCAGGTTGGGGACAGACAGCCCATCTCAGGGTGGGGACAGACAACCCATCTCAGGGTGGGGACAGACAGCCCATCTCAGGGTGGGGACAGACAGCCCATCTCAGGGTGGGGACAGACAGCCCATCTCAGGGTGGGGACAGACATCCCATCTCAGAGTGGTGACAGACAGCTCATCTCAGGTTGGGGACAGACAGCCCATCTCAGGGTGGGGACAGACAGCCCATCTCAGGGTGGGGACAGACAGCCCATCTCAGGGTGGGGACAAACAGCAAATCTCAGGGTGGGGACAGACAGCAAATCTCAGGGTGGGGACAGACAGCCCATCTCAGGGTGGGGACAGACAGCCCATCTCAGGGTGGGGACAGACAGCCCATCTCAGGGTGGGGACAGACAGCCCATCTCAGAGTGGTGACAGACAGCTCATCTCAGGTTGGGGACAGACAGCCCATCTCAGGGTGGGGACAGACATCCCATCTCAGAGTGGTGACAGACAGCTCATCTCAGGTTGGGGACAGACAGCCCATCTCAGGGTGGGGACAGACAGCCCATCTCAGGGGGGGACAGACAGCCCATCTCAGGGTGGGGACAAACAGCAAATCTCAGGGTGGGGACAGACAGCAAATCTCAGGGTGGGGACAGACAGCCCATCTCAGGGTGGGGACAGACAGCCCATCTCAGGGTGGGGACAGACAGCCCATCTCAGGGTGGGGACAGACAGCCCATCTCAGGGTGGGGACAGACAGCCCATCTCAGGGTGGGGACAGACAGCCCATCTCAGGGTGGGGACAGACAGCCCATCTCAGGGTGGGGACAGACAGCCCATCTCAGGGTGGGGACAGACAGGCCGTCTCAGAGTGGGGACAGACAGCTCATCTCAGGGTGGGGATAGACAGCCCATCTCAGGGTGGGGACAAACAGCAAATCTCAGGGTGGGGACAGACAGCCCATCTTAGGGTGGGGACAGACAGCCCATCTCAGGGTGGGGACAGACAGCCCATCTCAGGGTGGGGACAGACAGCTCATCTCAGAGTGGTGACAGACAGCCCATCTCAGGTTGGGGACAGACAGCCCATCTCAGATTGGGGATAGCAGCCCATCTCAGGGTGGGGACAGACAGCCCATCTCAGGGTGGGGACAGACAGCCCATCTCAGAGTGGTGACAGACAGCTCAGCTCAGGGTGGGGACAGAAAGCCCATCTCAGGGTGGGGACAGACAGCCCATCTCAGGGTGGGGACAGACAGCAAATCTCAGGGTGGGGACAGACAGCCCATCTCAGGGTGGGGAGGGACAGCCCATCTCAGGGTGGGGACAGACAGCCCATCTCAGGGTGGGGACAGACAGCCCATCTCAGGTTGGAGACACACAGCCCATCTCAGGGTGGGGACAGACAACCCATCTCAGGGTGGGGACACACAGCCCATCTCAGGGTGGGGACAGACAGCCCATCTCAGGGTGGGGACAGACACCCCATCTCAGGGTGGGGACACACAGCCCATCTCAGGGTGGGGACAGACAGCCCATCTCAGAGTGGGGACAGACAGCTCATCTCAGGGTGAGGACAGAAAGCCCATCTCAGGGTTGGGACAGACAGCCCATCTCAGGTTGGGGACAGATAGCCCATCTCAGGGTGGGGACAGACAGCCCATCTCAGGGTGGGGACAGACAGCCCATCTCAGGGTGGGGACAGACAGTCCATCTCAGGGTGGGGACAGACAGCCTATCTCAGGGTGGGGACAGACAGCCCATCTCAGGGTGGGGACAGACAGCCCATCTCAGGGTGGGGACAGACAGCAAATCTCAGGGTGGGGACAGACAGCCCATCTCAGAGTGGTGACAGACAGCTCATCTCAGGTTGGGGACAGAGAGCCCATCTCAGGGTGGGGACAGACAGCCCATCTCAGGGTGGGGACAGACAGCCCATCTCAGGGTGGGGACAGACAGCCCATCTCAGGGTGGGGACAGACAGCCCATCTCAGGGTGGGGACAGACAGCCCATCTCAGGGTGGGGACAAACAGCAAATATCAGGGTGGGGACAGACAGCCCATCTCAGGGTGGGGACAGACAGCCCATCTCAGGGTGGGGACAGACAGCAAATCTCAGGTTGGAGACAGACAGCCCATCTCAGGGTGGGGAGAGACAACCCATCTCAGGGTGGGGACACACAGCCCATCTCAGGGTGGGGACAGACAGCCCATCTCGGGGTGTGGACAGACAGCCCATCTCAGGGTGGGGACAGACAACCCATCTCAGGGTGGGGACACACAGCCCATCTCAGGGTGGGGACAGACAGCCCATCTCAGAGTGGGGACAGACAGCTCATCTCAGGGTGGGGACAGAAAGCCCATCTCAGGGTGGGGACAGACAGCCCATCTCAGGGTGGGGACAGACAACAAGTCTCAGGGTGGGGACAGACAGCCCATCTCAGGGTGGGGACAGACAGCCCATCTCAGGGTGGGGACAGACAACCCATCTCAGGGTGGGGGAGACAGCCCATCTCAGGGTGGAGGGACAAACAACCCATCTCAGGGTGGGGACAGACAGCCCATCTCAGGGTGGGGACAGACAGCCCATCTCAGAGTGGGGACAGACAGCTCATCTCAGGATGGGGACAGAAAGCCCATCTCAGGGTGGGGACAGACAGCCCATCTCAGGGTGGGGACAGATAGCAAACCTCAGGGTGGGGACAGACAGCCCATCTCAGGGTGGGGACAGACATCAAATCTCAGGTTGTGGACAGACAGACAGACAGCCCATCTCAGGGTGGGGACAGACAGCCCATCTCAGGGTGGGGACAGACAGCCCATCTCAGGGTGGGGACAGATAGCCCATCTCAGGGTGGGGACAAACAGCAAATATCAGGGTGGGGACAGACAGCAAATCTCAGGGTGGGGACAGACAGCCCATCTCAGGGTGGGGACAGACAGCCCATCTCAGGGTGGGTCACAGACAGCCCATCTCAGAGTGGGGAGAGACAGCTCATCTCAGGGTGGGGACAGAAAGCCCATCTCAGGGTGGGGACAGACAGCCCATCTCAGGTTGGGGACAGACAGCCCATCTCAGGGTGGGGACAGACAGCCCATCTCAGGGTGGGGACAGACAGCCCATCTCACGGTGGGGACAGACAGTCCATCTCAGGGTGGGGACAGACAGCATATCTCAGGTTGGGGAAAGACAGCCCATCTCAGGGTGGGGACAGACAGCCCATCTCAGGGTGGGGACAGACAGCCCATCTCAGGATGTGGACAGAGAGCCCATCTCAGGGTGGGGACGGGCAACCCATCTCAGGGTGGGGGAGACAGCCCATCTCAGGGTGGAGGGACAGACAACCCATCTCAGGGTGGGGACAGACAGCCCATCTCAGGGTGGGGACAGACAGCCCATCTCAGGGTGGGGACAGACAGCCCATCTCAGGGTGGGGACAGACAGCCCATCTCAGGGTGGGGACAGACAGCTCATCTCAGAGTGGTGACAGACAGCCCATCTCAGGGTGGGGACAGACAGCCCATCTCAGGTTGGGGAAAGACAGCCCATCTCAGGGTGGGGACAGACAGCCCATCTCAGGGTGGGGACAGACAGCCCATCTCAGAGTGGTGACAGACAGCTCAGCTCAGGGTGGGGACAGAAAGCCCATCTCAGGATGGGGACAGACAGCCCATCTCAGGGTGGGGACGGACAACCCATCTCAGGGTGGGGGACACAGCCCATCTCAGGGTGGAGGGACAGACAACCCATCTCAGGGTGGGGACAGACAGCCCATCTCAGGGTGGGGACAGACAGCCCATCTCAGGGTGGGGACAGACAGCCCATCTCATGGTGGGGACAGACAGCTCATCTCAGAGTGGTGACAGACAGCCCATCTCAGGGTGGGGACAGTCAGCCCATCTCAGGTTGGGGAAAGACAGCCCATCTCAGGGTGGGGACAGACAGCCCATCTCAGGGTGGGGACAGACAGCACATCTCAGAGTGGTGACAGACAGCTCAGCTCAGGGTGGGGACAGAAAGCCCATCTCAGGGTGGGGACAGATAGCCCATCTCACGGTTTGGACAGACAGCAAATCTCAGGGTGGGGACAGACAGCCCATCTCAGGGTGGGGACAGACAGCCCATCTCAGGGTGGGGAGAGACAGCCCATCTCAGAGTGGGGACAGACAGCCCATCTCAGGTTGGGGACAGACAGCCCATCTCAGGGTGGGGACAGACAACCCATCTCAGGGTGAGGACAGACAACCCATCTCAGGGTGGGGACAGACAGCCCATCTCAGGGTGGGGACAGACAGCCCATCTCAGGGTTGGGACAGACAGCCCATCTCAGGGTGGGGACAGACAGCCCATCTCAGGGTGGGGACAGACAACCCATCTCAGGGTGGGGACACACAGCCCATCTCAGGGTGGGGACAGACAGCCCATCTCAGTGTGGGGACAGACAGCTCATCTCAGGGTGAGGACAGACAGCCCATCTCAGGGTGGGGACAGACAGCCCATCTCAGGGTGGAGACAGACAGCAAATCTCAGGGTGGGGACAGACAGCCCATCTCAGGGTGGAGACAGACAGCCCATCTCAGAGTGGGGACAAACAGCATATCTCAGGGTGGGGACAGACAGCCCATCTCAGGGTGGGGAAAGACAGCAAATCTCAGGGTGGGGACAGACAGCCCATCTCAGAGTGGTGACAGACAGCTCATCTCAGGTTGGGGACAGACAGCCCATCTCAGGGTGGGGACAGACAGCCCATCTCAGGGTGGGGACAGACAACCCATCTCAGGGTGGGGACACACAGCCCATCTCAGGGTGGGGACAGACAGCCCATCTCAGAGTGGGGACAGACAGCTCATCTCAGGGTGGGGACAGAAAGCCCATCTCAGGGTGGGGACAGACAGCCCATCTCAGGGTGGGGACAGACAGCCCATCTCAGGGTGGGGACAGACAACACATCTCAGGGTGGGGGAGACAGCCCATCTCAGGGTGGAGGGACAGACAGCAAACCTCAGGGTGGGGACAGACAGCCCATCTCAGGGTGGGGACTGACAGCAAATCTCAGGTTGGGGACAGACAGCCCATCTCAGGGTGGGGACAGACAACCCATCTCAGGGTGGGGACAGACAGCCCATCTCAGGGTGGGGACAGACAGCCCATCTCAGGGTGGGGACAGATAGCCCATCTCAGGGTGAGGACAGACATCCCATCTCAGAGTGGTGACAGACAGCTCATCTCAGGTTGGGGACAGACAGCCCATCTCAGGGTGGGGACAGACAGCCCATCTCAGGGTGGGGACAGACAGCCCATCTCAGGGTGGGGACAAACAGCAAATCTCAGGGTGGGGACAGACAGCAAATCTCAGGGTGGGGACAGACAGCCCATCTCAGGGTGGGGACAGACAGCCCATCTCAGGGTGGGGACAGACAGCCCATCTCAGGGTGGGGACAGACAGCCCATCTCAGAGTGGTGACAGACAGCTCATCTCAGGTTGGGGACAGACAGCCCATCTCAGGGTGGGGACAGACATCCCATCTCAGAGTGGTGACAGACAGCTCATCTCAGGTTGGGGACAGACAGCCCATCTCAGAGTGGGGACAGACAGCTCATCTCAGGGTGGGGACAGAAAGCCCATCTCAGGGTGGGGACAGACAGCCCATCTCAGGGTGGGGACAGACAGCCCATCTCAGGGTGGGGACAGACAACACATCTCAGGGTGGGGGAGACAGCCCATCTCAGGGTGGAGGGACAAACAACCCATCTCAGGGTGGGGACAGACAGCCCATCTCAGGGTGGGGACAGACAGCCAATCTCAGAGTGGGGACAGACAGCTCATCTCAGGATGGGGACAGAAAGCCCATCTCAGGGTGGGGACAGACAGCCCATCTCAGGGTGGGGACAGACAGCAAACCTCAGGGTGGGGACAGACAGCCCATCTCAGGGTGGGGACTGACAGCAAATCTCAGGTTGGGGACAGACAGCCCATCTCAGGGTGGGGACAGACAACCCATCTCAGGGTGGGGACAGACAGCCCATCTCAGGGTGGGGACAGACAGCCCATCTCAGGGTGGGGACAGATAGCCCATCTCAGGGTGGGGACAGACATCCCATCTCAGAGTGGTGACAGACAGCTCATCTCAGGTTGGGGACAGACAGCCCATCTCAGGGTGGGGACAGACAGCCCATCTCAGGGTGGGGACAGACAGCCCATCTCAGGGTGGGGACAAACAGCAAATCTCAGGGTGGGGACAGACAGCAAATCTCAGGGTGGGGACAGACAGCCCATCTCAGGGTGGGGACAGACAGCCCATCTCAGGGTGGGGACAGACAGCCCATCTCAGGGTGGGGACAGACAGCCCATCTCAGAGTGGTGACAGACAGCTCATCTCAGGTTGGGGACAGACAGCCCATCTCAGGGTGGGGACAGAAAGCCCATCTCAGGGTGGGGACAGACAGCCCATCTCAGGGTGGGGACAGACAGCCCAACTCAGGGTGGGGACAGATAGCTCATCTCAGGGTGGGGACAGACAGCCCATCTCAGGGCGGGGACAGACAGCCCATCTCAGGGTTGGGACAGACAGCCCATCTCAGGGTTGTGACAAACAGCAAATCTCAGAGTGGGGACAGACAGCCTATCTCAGGGTGGGGACAGACAGCCCATCTCAGGGTGGGGACAGACAGCCCATCTCAGGGTGGGGAAAGGCAGCAAATCTCAGGTTAGGGACAGGCAGCCCATCTCAGGGTGGGGACAGACAACCCATCTCAGGGTGGGGACAGACAGCCCATCTCAGGGTGGGGACATACAGCCCATCTCAGGGTGGGGACAGATATCCCATCTCAGGGTGGTGACAGACAGCCCATCTCAGGGTGGCGACAGACAACCCATCTCAGGGTAGGGGAGACAGCCCATCTCAGAGTGGGGACAGACAGCCCATCTCAGGGTGGGGACAGACAGCCCATCTCAGGGTGGGGACAGATAGCCCATCTCAGGGTGGGGACAGACATCCCATCTCAGAGTGGTGACAGACAGCTCATCTCAGGTTGGGGACAGACAGCCCATCTCAGGGTGGGGACAGACAGCCCATCTCAGGGTGGGGACAGACAGCCCATCTCAGGGTGGGGACAAACAGCAAATCTCAGGGTGGGGACAGACAGCAAATCTCAGGGTGGGGACAGACAGCCCATCTCAGGGTGGGGACAGACAGCCCATCTCAGGGTGGGGACAGACAGCCCATCTCAGGGTGGGGACAGACAGCCCATCTCAGAGTGGGGACAGACAGCACATCTCAGGTTGGGGACAGACAGCCCATCTCAGGGTGTGGACAGCAAGCCCATCTCAGGGTGGGGACAGACAGCCCATCTCAGGGTGGGGACAGACAGCCCAACTCAGGGTGGGGACAGATAGCACATCTCAGGGTGGGGACAGACAGCCCATCTCAGGGGGGGGACAGACAGCCCATCTCAGGGTTGGGACAGACAGCCCATCTCAGGGTTGTGACAAACAGCAAATCTCAGAGTGGGGACAGACAGCCTATCTCAGGGTGGGGACAGACAGCCCATCTCAGGGTGGGGACAGACAGCCCATCTCAGGGTGGGGAAAGGCAGCAAATCTCAGGGTAGGGACAGGCAGCCCATCTCCGGGTGGGGACAGACACCCCATCTCAGGGTGGGGACAGACAGCCCATCTCAGGGTGGGGACATACAGCCCATCTCAGGGTGGGGACAGATATCCCATCTCAGGGTGGGGACAGACAGCCCATCTCAGGGTGGCGACAGACAACCCATCTCAGGGTAGGGGAGACAGCCCATCTCAGAGTGGGGACAGACAGCCCATCTCAGGGTGGGGACAGACAGCCCATCTCAGGGTGGGGACAAACAGCAAATCTCAGGGTGGGGACAGACAACCCATCTCAGGGTGGGGACAGACAGCCCATCTCAGGGTGGGGACAGACAGCCCATCTCAGGGTGGGGACAGACAGCCCATCTCAGGGTGGGGACAGATAGCCCATCTCAGGGTGGAGACAGACAGCCTATCTCAGAATGGTGACAGACAGCTCATCTCAGGTTGGGGACAGACAGCCCATCTCAGGGTGGGGACAGATAGCCCATCTCAGGGTGGAGACAGACAGCCCATCTCAGAGTGGTGACAGACAGCTCATCTCAGGTTAGGGACAGACAGCCCATCTCAGGGTGGGGACAGACAGCCCATCTCAGGGTAGGGACAGGCAGCCCATCTCAGGGTGGCGACAGACAACCCATCTCAGGGTAGGGGAGACAGCCCATCTCAGAGTGGGGACAGACAGCCCATCTCAGGGTGGGGACAGACAGCCCATCTCAGGGTGGGGACAAACAGCAAATCTCAGGGTGGGGACAGACAGCCCATCTCAGGGTGGGGACAGACAGACCATCTCAGGGTGGGGACAGACAGCCCATCTCAGGGTGGGGACAGACAGCCCATCTCAGAGTGGGGACAGACAGCTCATCTCAGGGTGGGGACAGACAGCCCATCTCAGGGTGGGGACAGACAGCCCATCTCAGGGTGGGGACAGACAGACCATCTCAGGGTGGGGACAGACAGCAAATCTCAGGTTGGGGACAGACAGCCCATCTCAGGGTGGGGACAGACAACCCATCTCAGGGTGGGGACAGACAGCCCATCTCAGGGTGGGGACAGACAGCCCATCTCAGGGTGGGGACAGATAGCCCATCTCAGGGTGGGGTCAGACAGCCGATCTCAGGTTGGGGACAGACAGCCCATCTCAGGGTGGGGACAGACAGCCCATCTCAGGGTGGGGACAGATAGCCCATCTCAGGGTGGGGACATCTCAGGGTGGGGACAGACAGCCCATCTCAGGGTGGGGACAGACAGCCCATCTCAGGGTGGGGACAGACAGCCCATCTCAGGGTGGCGACAGACAACCAATCTCAGGGTGGGGACAGACAGCCCATCTCAGGGTGGGGACAGACAACACATCTCAGGGTGGGGACAGACAGCCAATCTCAGGGCGGGGACAGACAGCCCATCTAAGGGTGGGGACAGACAGCCCATCTCAGAGTGGAGACAGACAGCTTATCTCAGAGTGGGGACAGACAGCCCATCTCAGGGTGGGGACAGACAGCCAATCTCAGGGTGGGGACAGACAGCCCATCTCAGGGTGGGGACAAACAGCAAATCTCAGGGTGGGGACAGATAGCCCATCTCAGGGTGGGGACAGACAGCCCATCTCAGAGTGGTGACACACAGCTCATCTCAGGTTGGGGACAGACAGCCCATCTCAGGGTGGGGACAGACAGCCCATCTCAGGGTGGGGACAGACAGCCCATGTCAGGGTGGGGACAGACAGCCCATCTCAGGGTGGCGACAGACAACCCATCTCAGGGTGGGGGAGACAGCCCATCTTAGAGTGGGGACAGACAGCCCATCTCAGGGTGGCGACAGACAACCCATCTCAGGGTGGGGGAGACAGCCCATCTCAGAGTGGGGACAGACAGCCCATCTCAGGGTGGAGGGACAAACAACCCATCTCAGGGTGGGGACAGACAGCCCATCTCAGGGTGGGGACAGACAGCCCATCTCAGAGTGGGGACAGACAGCTCATCTCAGGATGGGGACAGAAAGCCCATCTCAGGGTGGGGACAGACAGCCCATCTCAGGGTGGGGACAGACAGCAAACCTCAGGGTGGGGACAGACAGCCCATCTCAGGGTGGGGACAGACAGCAAATCTCAGGTTGGGAACAGACAGTCCATCTCAGGGTGGGGACAGACAACCCATCTCAGGGTGGGGACAGACAGCCCATCTCAGGGTGGGGACAGACAGCCCATCTCAGGGTGGGGACAGATAGCTCATCTCAGGGTGGGGACAGACAGCCCATCTCAGAGTGGTGACAGACAGCTCATCTCAGGTTTGGGACAGACAGCCCAACTCAGGGTGGGGACAGACAGCCCAGCTCAGGGGGGGGATAAACAGCCCATCTCAGGGTGGGGACAAACAGCAAATCTCAGGGTGGGGACAGACATCAAATCTCAGGGTGGGGACAGACAGCCCATCGCAGGGTGGGGACAGATAGCCCATCTCAGGGTGGGGACAGACAGCCCATCTCAGAGTGGTGACAGACAGCTCATCTCAGGTTGGGGACAGACAGCCCATCTCAGGGTGGGGACAGATAGCCCATCTCAGGGTGGGGACAGACAGCCCATCTCAGGGTGGGGACAGACAGCCCATCTCAGGGTGGGGACAGATAGCTCATCTCAGGGTGGGGACAGACAGCCCATCTCAGGGTGGGGACAGACAGCCCATCTCAGAGTGGGGACAGACAGCTCATCTCAGGATGGGGACAGAAAGCCCATCTCAGGGTGGGGACAGACAGCCCATCTCAGGGTGGGGACAGACAGCAAACCTCAGGGTGGGGACAGACAGCCCATCTCAGGGTGGGGACTGACAGCAAATCTCAGGTTGGGGACAGACAGCCCATCTCAGGGTGGGGACAGACAACCCATCTCAGGGTGGGGACAGACAGCCCATCTCAGGGTGGGGACAGACAGCCCATCTCAGGGTGGGGACAGATAGCCCATCTCAGGGTGGGGACAGACATCCCATCTCAGAGTGGTGACAGACAGCTCATCTCAGGTTGGGGACAGACAGCCCATCTCAGGGTGGGGACAGACAGCCCATCTCAGGGTGGGGACAGACAGCCCATCTCAGGGTGGGGACAAACAGCAAATCTCAGGGTGGGGACAGACAGCAAATCTCAGGGTGGGGACAGACAGCCCATCTCAGGGTGGGGACAGACAGCCCATCTCAGGGTGGGGACAGACAGCCCATCTCAGGGTGGGGACAGACAGCCCATCTCAGAGTGGTGACAGACAGCTCATCTCAGGTTGGGGACAGACAGCCCATCTCAGGGTGGGGACAGATAGCCCATCTCAGGGTGGGGACAGACAGCCCATCTCAGGGTGGGGACAGACAGCCCAACTCAGGGTGGGGACAGATAGCTCATCTCAGGGTGGGGACAGACAGCCCATCTCAGGGCGGGGACAGACAGCCCATCTCAGGGTTGGGACAGACAGCCCATCTCAGGGTTGTGACAAACAGCAAATCTCAGAGTGGGGACAGACAGCCTATCTCAGGGTGGGGACAGACAGCCCATCTCAGGGTGGGGACAGACAGCCCATCTCAGGGTGGGGAAAGGCAGCAAATCTCAGGTTAGGGACAGGCAGCCCATCTCAGGGTGGGGACAGACAACCCATCTCAGGGTGGGGACAGACAGCCCATCTCAGGGTGGGGACATACAGCCCATCTCAGGGTGGGGACAGATATCCCATCTCAGGGTGGGGACAGACAGCCCATCTCAGGGTGGCGACAGACAACCCATCTCAGGGTAGGGGAGACAGCCCATCTCAGAGTGGGGACAGACAGCCCATCTCAGGGTGGGGACAGACAGCCCATCTCAGGGTGGGGACAAACAGCAAATCTCAGGGTGGGGACAGACAACCCATCTCAGGGTGGGGACAGACAGCCCATCTCAGGGTGGGGACAGACAGCCCATCTCAGGGTGGGGACAGACAGCCCATCTCAGGATGGGGACAGATAGCCCATCTCAGGGTGGAGACAGACAGCCTATCTCAGAATGGTGACAGACAGCTCATCTCAGGTTGGGGACAGACAGCCCATCTCAGGGTGGGGACAGATAGCCCATCTCAGGGTGGAGACAGACAGCCCATCTCAGAGTGGTGACAGACAGCTCATCTCAGGTTAGGGACAGACAGCCCATCTCAGGGTGGGGACAGACAGCCCATCTCAGGGTAGGGACAGGCAGCCCATCTCAGGGTGGCGACAGACAACCCATCTCAGGGTGGGGGAGACAGCCCATCTCAGAGTGGGGACAGACAGCCCATCTCAGGGTGGGGACAGACAGCCCATCTCAGGGTGGGGACAAACAGCAAATGTCAGGGTGGGGACAGACAGCCCATCTCAGGGTGGGGACAGACAGACCATCTCAGGGTGGGGACAGACAGCCCATCTCAGGGTGGGGACAGACAGCCCATCTCAGAGTGGGGACAGACAGCTCATCTCAGGGTGGGGACAGACAGCCCATCTCAGGGTGGGGACAGACAGCCCATCTCAGGGTGGGGACAGACAGCCCATCTCAGGGTGGGGACAGACAGCAAATCTCAGGTTGGGGACAGACAGCCCATCTCAGGGTGGGGACAGACAGCCCATCTCAGGGTGGGGACAGACAGCCCATCTCAGGGTGGGGACAGACAGCCCATCTCAGGGTGGGGACAGATAGCCCATCTCAGGGTGGGGTCAGACAGCCGATCTCAGGTTGGGGACAGACAGCCCATCTCAGGGTGGGGACAGACAGCCCATCTCAGGGTGGGGACAGACAGCCCATCTCAGGGTGGGGACATCTCAGGGTGGGGACAGACAGCCCATCTCAGGGTGGGGACAGACAGCCCATCTCAGGGTGGGGACAGACAGCCCATCTCAGGGTGGCGACAGACAACACATCTCAGGGTGGGGACAGACAGCCAATCTCAGGGAGGGGACAGACAGCCCATCTAAGGGTGGGGACAGACAGCCCATCTCAGAGTGGAGACAGACAGCTTATCTCAGAGTGGGGACAGACACCCCATCTCAGGGTGGGGACAGACAGCCAATCTCAGGGTGGGGACAGACAGCCCATCTCAGGGTGGGGACAAACAGCAAATCTCAGGGTGGGGACAGATAGCCCATCTCAGGGTGGGGACAGACAGCCCATCTCAGAGTGGTGACAGACAGCTCATCTCAGGTTGGGGACAGACAGCCCATCTCAGGGTGGGGACAGATAGCCCATCTCAGGGTGGAGACAGACAGCCCATCTCAGAGTGGTGACAGACAGCTCATCTCAGGTTAGGGACAGACAGCCCATCTCAGGGTGGGGACAGACAGCCCATCTCAGGGTAGGGACAGGCAGCCCATCTCAGGGTGGCGACAGACAACCCATCTCAGGGTAGGGGAGACAGCCCATCTCAGAGTGGGGACAGACAGCCCATCTCAGGGTGGGGACAGACAGCCCATCTCAGGGTGGGGACAAACAGCAAATGTCAGGGTGGGGACAGACAGCCCATCTCAGGGTGGGGACAGACAGACCATCTCAGGGTGGGGACAGACAGCCCATCTCAGGGTGGGGACAGACAGCCCATCTCAGAGTGGGGACAGACAGCTCATCTCAGGGTGGGGACAGACAGCCCATCTCAGGGTGGGGACAGACAGCCCATCTCAGGGTGGGGACAGACAGCCCATCTCAGGGTGGGGACAGACAGCAAATCTCAGGTTGGGGACAGACAGCCCATCTCAGGGTGGGGACAGACAACCCATCTCAGGGTGGGGACAGACAGCCCATCTCAGGGTGGGGACAGACAGCCCATCTCAGGGTGGGGACAGATAGCCCATCTCAGGGTGGGGTCAGACAGCCGATCTCAGGTTGGGGACAGACAGCCCATCTCAGGGTGGGGACAGACAGCCCATCTCAGGGTGGGGACAGACAGCCCATCTCAGGGTGGGGACATCTCAGGGTGGGGACAGACAGCCCATCTCAGGGTGGGGACAGACAGCCCATCTCAGGGTGGGGACAGACAGCCCATCTCAGGGTGGCGACAGACAACACATCTCAGGGTGGGGACAGACAGCCAATCTCAGGGCGGGGACAGACAGCCCATCTAAGGGTGGGGACAGACAGCCCATCTCAGAGTGGAGACAGACAGCTTATCTCAGAGTGGGGACAGACACCCCATCTCAGGGTGGGGACAGACAGCCAATCTCAGGGTGGGGACAGACAGCCCATCTCAGGGTGGGGACAAACAGCCAATCTCAGGGTGGGGACAGATAGCCCATCTCAGGGTGGGGACAGACAGCCCATCTCAGAGTGGTGACAGACAGCTCATCTCAGGTTGGGGACAGACAGCCCATCTCAGGGTGGGGACAGACAGCCCATCTCAGGGTGGGGACAGACAGCCCATGTCAGGGTGGGGACAGACAGCCCATCTCAGGGTGGCGACAGACAACCCATCTCAGGGTGGGGGAGACAGCCCATCTTAGAGTGGGGACAGACAGCCCATCTCAGGGTGGCGACAGACAACCCATCTCAGGGTGGGGGAGACAGCCCATCTCAGAGTGGGGACAGACAGCCCATCTCAGGGTGGAGGGACAAACAACCCATCTCAGGGTGGGGACAGACAGCCCATCTCAGGGTGGGGACAGACAGCCCATCTCAGGGTGGGGACAGACAGCTCATCTCAGGGTGGGGACAGAAAGCCCATCTCAGGGTGGGGACAGACAGCCCATCTCAGGGTGGGGACAGACAGCAAACCTCAGGGTGGGGACAGAAAGCCCATCTCAGGGTGGGGACAGACAGCAAATCTCAGGTTGGGGACAGACAGTCCATCTCAGGGTGGAGACAGACAGCTTATCTCAGAGTGGGGACAGACACCCCATCTCAGGGTGGGGACAGACAGCCAATCTCAGGGTGGGGACAGACAGCCCATCTCAGGGTGGGGACAAACAGCAAATCTCAGGGTGGGGACAGATAGCCCATCTCAGGGTGGGGACAGACAGCCCATCTCAGAGTGGTGACAGACAGCTCATCTCAGGTTGGGGACAGACAGCCCATCTCAGGGTGGGGGAGACAACCCATCTCAGGGTGGGGGAGACAGCCCATCTTAGAGTGGGGACAGACAGCCCATCTCAGGGTGGCGACAGACAACCCATCTCAGGGTGGGGGAGACAGCCCATCTCAGAGTGGGGACAGACAGCCCATCTCAGGGTGGAGGGACAAACAACCCATCTCAGGGTGGGGACAGACAGCCCATCTCAGGGTGGGGACAGACAGCCCATCTCAGCGTGGGGACAGACAGCTCATCTCAGGATGGGGACAGAAAGCCCATCTCAGGGTGGGGACAGACAGCCCATCTCAGGGTGGGGACAGACAGCAAACCTCAGGGTGGGGACAGAAAGCCCATCTCAGGGTGGGGACAGACAGCAAATCTCAGGGTGGGGACAGACAGTCCATCTCAGGGTGGGGACAGACAACCCATCTCAGGGTGGGGACAGACAGCCCATCTCAGGGTGGGGACAGACAGCCCATCTCAGGGTGGGGACAGATAGCCCATCTCAGGGTGGGGACAGACAGCCCATCTCAGAGTGGTGACAGACAGCTCATCTCAGGTTTGGGACAGACAGCCCAACTCAGGGTGGGGACAGACAGCCCATCTCAGGGTGGGGATAAACAGCCCATCTCAGGGTGGGGACAAACAGCAAATCTCAGGGTGGGGACAGACATCAAATCTCAGGGTGGGGACAGACAGCCCATCGCAGGGTGGGGACAGACAGCCCATCTCAGGGTGGGGACAGATAGCCCATCTCAGGGTGGGGACAGACAGCCCATCTCAGAGTGGTGACAGACAGCTCATCTCAGGTTGGGGACAGACAGCCCATCTCAGGGTGGGGACAGACAGCCCATCTCAGGGTGGGGACAAACAGCAAATCTCAGGGTGGGGACAGACAACCCATCTCAGGGTGGGGACAGACAGCCCATCTCAGGGTGGGGACAGACAGCCCATCTCAGGGTGGGGACAGACAGCCCATCTCAGGATGGGGACAGATAGCCCATCTCAGGGTGGAGACAGACAGCCTATCTCAGAATGGTGACAGACAGCTCATCTCAGGTTGGGGACAGACAGCCCATCTCAGGGTGGGGACAGATAGCCCATCTCAGGGTGGAGACAGACAGCCCATCTCAGAGTGGTGACAGACAGCTCATCTCAGGTTAGGGACAGACAGCCCATCTCAGGGTGGGGACAGACAGCCCATCTCAGGGTAGGGACAGGCAGCCCATCTCAGGGTGGCGACAGACAACCCATCTCAGGGTAGGGGAGACAGCCCATCTCAGAGTGGGGACAGACAGCCCATCTCAGGGTGGGGACAGACAGCCCATCTCAGGGTGGGGACAAACAGCAAATGTCAGGGTGGGGACAGACAGCCCATCTCAGGGTGGGGACAGACAGACCATCTCAGGGTGGGGACAGACAGCCCATCTCAGGGTGGGGACAGACAGCCCATCTCAGAGTGGGGACAGACAGCTCATCTCAGGGTGGGGACAGACAGCCCATCTCAGGGTGGGGACAGACAGCCCATCTCAGGGTGGGGACAGACAGCCCATCTCAGGGTGGGGACAGACAGCAAATCTCAGGTTGGGGACAGACAGCCCATCTCAGGGTGGGGACAGACAACCCATCTCAGGGTGGGGACAGACAGCCCATCTCAGGGTGGGGACAGACAGCCCATCTCAGGGTGGGGACAGATAGCCCATCTCAGGGTGGGGTCAGACAGCCGATCTCAGGTTGGGGACAGACAGCCCATCTCAGGGTGGGGACAGACAGCCCATCTCAGGGTGGGGACAGACAGCCCATCTCAGGGTGGGGACATCTCAGGGTGGGGACAGACAGCCCATCTCAGGGTGGGGACAGACAGCCCATCTCAGGGTGGGGACAGACAGCCCATCTCAGGGTGGGGACAGACAACCAATCTCAGGGTGGGGACAGACAGCCCATCTCAGGGTGGGGACAGACAACACATCTCAGGGTGGGGACAGACAGCCAATCTCAGGGCGGGGACAGACAGCCCATCTAAGGGTGGGGACAGACAGCCCATCTCAGAGTGGAGACAGACAGCCAATCTCAGGGTGGGGACAGACAGCCCATCTCAGGGTGGGGACAAACAGCAAATCTCAGGGTGGGGACAGAAAGCCCATCTCAGGGTGGGGACAGACAGCCCATCTCAGAGTGGTGACAGACAGCTCATCTCAGGTTGGGGACAGACAGCCCATCTCAGGGTGGGGACAGACAGCCCATCTCAGGGTGGGGACAGACAGCCCATGTCAGGGTGGGGACAGACAGCCCATCTCAGGGTGGCGACAGACAACCCATCTCAGGGTGGGGGAGACAGCCCATCTTAGAGTGGGGACAGACAGCCCATCTCAGGGTGGCGACAGACAACCCATCTCAGGGTGGGGGAGACAGCCCATCTCAGAGTGGGGACAGACAGCCCATCTCAGGGTGGAGGGACAAACAACCCATCTCAGGGTGGGGACAGACAGCCCATCTCAGGGTGGGGACAAACAGCCCATCTCAGAGTGGGGACAGACAGCTCATCTCAGGATGGGGACAGAAAGCCCATCTCAGGGTGGGGACAGACAGCCCATCTCAGGGTGGGGACAGACAGCAAACCTCAGGGTGGGGACAGAAAGCCCATCTCAGGGTGGGGACAGACAGCAAATCTCAGGTTGGGGACAGACAGTCCATCTCAGGGTGGGGACAGACACCCCATCTCAGGGTGGGGACAGACAGCCCATCTCAGGGTGGGGACAGACAGCCCATCTCAGGGTGGGGACAAACAGCAAATCTCAGGGTGGGGACAGATAGCCCATCTCAGGGTGGGGACAGACAGCCCATCTCAGAGTGGTGACAGACAGCTCATCTCAGGTTGGGGACAGACAGCCCATCTCAGGGTGGGGACAGACAGCCCATCTCAGGGTGGGGACAGACAGCCCATGTCAGGGTGGGGACAGACAGCCCATCTCAGGGTGGCGACAGACAACCCATCTCAGGGTGGGGGAGACAGCCCATCTTAGAGTGGGGACAGACAGCCCATCTCAGGGTGGCGACAGACAACCCATCTCAGGGTGGGGGAGACAGCCCATCTCAGAGTGGGGACAGACAGCCCATCTCAGGGTGGAGGGACAAACAACCCATCTCAGGGTGGGGACAGACAGCCCATCTCAGGGTGGGGACAAACAGCCCATCTCAGAGTGGGGACAGACAGCTCATCTCAGGATGGGGACAGAAAGCCCATCTCAGGGTGGGGACAGACAGCCCATCTCAGGGTGGGGACAGACAGCAAACCTCAGGGTGGGGACAGAAAGCCCATCTCAGGGTGGGGACAGACAGCAAATCTCAGGTTGGGGACAGACAGTCCATCTCAGGGTGGGGACAGACAACCCATCTCAGGGTGGGGACAGACAGCCCATCTCAGGGTGGGGACAGACAGCCCATCTCAGGGTGGGGACAGATAGCCCATCTCAGGGTGGGGACAGACAGCCCATCTCAGAGTGGTGACAGACAGCTCATCTCAGGTTTGGGACAGACAGCCCAACTCAGGGTGGGGACAGACAGCCCATCTCAGGGTGGGGATAAACAGCCCATCTCAGGGTGGGGACAAACAGCAAATCTCAGGGTGGGGACAGACATCAAATCTCAGGGTGGGGACAGACAGCCCATCGCAGGGTGGGGACAGACAGCCCATCTCAGGGTGGGGACAGATAGCCCATCTCAGGGTGGGGACAGACAGCCCATCTCAGAGTGGTGACAGACAGCTCATCTCAGGTTGGGGACAGACAGCCCATCTCAGGGTGGGGACAGAAAGCCCATCTCAGGGTGGGGACAGACAGCCCATCTCAGGGTGGGGACAGACAGCCCATCTCAGGGTGGGGACAGATAGCTCATCTCAGGGTGGGGACAGACAGCCCATCTCAGGGCGGGGACAGACAGCCCATCTCAGGGTGGGGACAGACAGCCCATCTCAGAGTGGAGACAGACAGCACATCTCAGAGTGGGGACAGACAGCCCATCTCAGGGTTGGGACAGACAGCCCATCTCAGGGTGGGGACAAACAGCAAATCTCAGAGTGGGGACAGACAGCCCATCTCAGGGTGGGGACAGACAGCCCATCTCAGGGTGGGGACAGACAGCCCATCTCAGGGTGGGGAAAGACAGCAAATCTCAGGTTAGGGACAGGCAGCCCATCTCAGGGTGGGGACAGACAACCCATCTCAGGGTGGGGACAGACAGCCCATCTCAGTGTGGGGACAGACAGCCCATCTCAGGGTGGGGACAGATATCCCACCTCAGGGTGGGGACAGACAGCCCATCTCAGGGTGGCGACAGACAACCCATCTCAGGGTAGGGGAGACAGCCCATCTCAGGGTGGGGACAGATAGCCCATCTCAGGGTGGAGACAGACAGCCTATCTCAGAGTGGTGACAGACAGCTCATCTCAGGTTAGGGACAGACAGTCCATCTCAGGGTGGGGACAGACAGCCCATCTCAGGGTGGGGACAGACAGCCCATCTCAGGGTGGGGACAGACAGCCCATTTCAGGGTGGTGACAGACAGCTCATCTCAGGTTGGGGACAGACAGCCCATCTCAGGGTGGGGACAAACAGCAAATCTCAGGGTGGGGACAGACAACCCATCTCAGGGTGGGGACAGACAACCCATCTCAGGGTGGGGACAGACAGCCCATCTCAGGGTGGGGACAGACAGCCCATCTCAGGGTGGGGACAGACAGCCCATCTCAGGGTGGGGACAGATAGCCCATCTCAGGGTGGAGACAGACAGCCTATCTCAGAGTGGTGACAGACAGCTCATCTCAGGTTGGGGACAGACAGCCCGTCTCAGGGTGGGGACAGATAGCCCATCTCAGGGTGGGGACAGACAACCCATCTCAGAGTGGTGACAGACAGCTCATCTCAGGTTAGGGACAGACAGCCCATCTCAGGGTGGGGACAGACAGCCCATCTCAGGGTAGGGACAGACAGCCCATCTCAGGGTGGCGACAGACAACCCATCTCAGGGTAGGGGAGACAGCCCATCTCAGAGTGGGGACAGACAGCCCATCTCAGGGTGGAGACAGACAGCCTATCTCAGGGTTGGGACAGACAGCCCATCTCAGAGTGGTGACAGACAGCTCATCTCAGGTTAGGGACAGACAACCCATCTCAGGGTGGGGACAGACAGCCCATCTCAGGGTGGGGACAGACAGCCCATCTCAGGGTGGGGACAGACAGCTCATCTCAGGGTGGGGACAGATAGCCCATCTCATGGTGGAGACAGACAGCCCATTTCAGGGTGGTGACAGACAGCTCATCTCAGGTTGGGGACAAACAACCCATCTCAGGGTGGGGACAGACAACCCATCTCAGGGTGGGGACAGACAACCCATCTCAGGGTGGGGACAGACAGCCCATCTCAGGGTAGGGACAGACAGCCCATCTCAGGGTGGCGACAGACAACCCATCTCAGGGTAGGGGAGACAGCCCATCTCAGAGTGGGGACAGACAGCCCATCTCAGGGTGGAGACAGACAGCCCATCTCAGAGTGGTGACAGACAGCTCATCTCAGGTTAGGGACAGACAGCCCATCTCAGGGTGGGGACAGACAGCCCATCTCAGGGTAGGGACAGACAGCCCATCTCAGGGTGGCGACAGACAGCCCATCTCAGGGTGGGGACAAACAGCAAATCTCAGGGTGGGGACAGACAACCCATCTCAGGGTGGGGACAGACAACCCATCTCAGGGTGGGGACAGACAGCCCATCTCAGGGTGGGGACAGACAGCCCATCTCAGGGTGGGGACAGACAGCTCATCTCAGGGTGGGGACAGATAGCCCATCTCATGGTGGAGACAGACAGCCTATCTCAGAGTGGTGACAGACAGCTCATCTCAGGGTGGGGAAAGACAGCAAATCTCAGGTTAGGGACAGGCAGCCCATCTCAGGGTGGGGACAAACAACCCATCTCAGGGTGGGGACAGACAGCCCATCTCAGTGTGGGGACAGACAGCCCATCTCAGGGTGGGGACAGATATCCCACCTCAGGGTGGGGACAGACAGCCCATCTCAGGGTGGCGACAGACAACCCATCTCAGGGTAGGGGAGACAGCCCATCTCAGGGTGGGGACAGATAGCCCATCTCAGGGTGGAGACAGACAGCCTATCTCAGAATGGTGACAGACAGCTCATCTCAGGTTAGGGACAGACAGTCCATCTCAGGGTGGGGACAGACAGCCCATCTCAGGGTGGGGACAGACAGCCCATCTCAGGGTGGGGACAGACAGCCCATTTCAGGGTGGTGACAGACAGCTCATCTCAGGTTGGGGACAGACAGCCCATCTCAGGGTGGGGACAAACAGCAAATCTCAGGGTGGGGACAGACAACCCATCTCAGGGTGGGGACAGACAACCCATCTCAGGGTGGGGACAGACAGCCCATCTCAGGGTGGGGACAGACAGCCCATCTCAGGGTGGGGACAGACAGCCCATCTCAGGGTGGGGACAGACAGCCCATCTCAGGGTGGGGACAGATAGCCCATCTCAGGGTGGAGACAGACAGCCTATCTCAGAGTGGTGACAAACAGCCCATCTCAGAGTGGGGACAGACAGCCCATCTCAGGGTGGAGACAGACAGCCTATCTCAGGGTTGGGACAGACAGCCCATCTCAGAGTGGTGACAGACAGCTCATCTCAGGTTAGGGACAGACAGCTCATCTCAGGTTGGGGACAGACAGCCCATCTCAGGGTGGGGACAGATAGCCCATCTCAGGGTGGGGACAGACAGCCCATCTCAGAGTGGTGACAGACAGCTCATCTCAGGTTAGGGACAGACAGCTCATCTCAGGTTGGGGACAGACAGCCCATCTCAGGGTGGGGACAGATAGCCCATCTCAGGGTGGGGACAGACAGCCCATCTCAGGGTAGGGACAGACAGCCCATCTCAGGGTGGCGACAGACAACCCATCTCAGGGTAGGGGAGATAGCCCATCTCAGAGTGGGGACAGACAGCCCATCTCAGAGTGGGGACAGACAGCCCATCTCAGGGTGGGGACAACAGCAAATCTCAGGGTGGGGACAGACAGCCCATCTCAGGGTGGGGACAGACAGACCATCTCAGGGTGGGGACAGACAGCCCATCTCAGGGTGGGGACAGACAGCCCATCTCAGAGTGGGGACAGACAGCCCATCTCAGGGTGGGGACAGACAACCCATCTCAGGGTGGGGACAGACAGCCCATCTCAGGGTGGGGACAGACAGCCCATCTCAGGGTGGGGACAGATAGCCCATCTCAGGGTGGGGTCAGACAGCCGATCTCAGGTTGGGGACAGACAGCCCATCTCAGGGTGGGGACAGACAGCCCATCTCAGGGTGGGGACAGACAGCCCATCTCAGGGTGGGGACAGACAGCCCATCTCAGGGTGGGGACAGACAGCCCATCTCAGGGTGGGGACAGACAGCCCATCTCAGGGTGGGGACAGACAGCCCCTCTCAGGGTGGCGACAGACAACCAATCTCAGGGTGGGGACAGACAGCCAATCTCAGGGCGGGGACAGACAGCCCATCTAAGGGTGGGGACAGACAGCCCATCTCAGAGTGGAGACAGACAGCTTATCTCAGAGTGGGGACAGACAGCCCATCTCAGGGTGGGGACAGACAGCAAATCTCAGGGTGGGGACAGACAGCCCATCTCAGGGTGGGGACAAAACAGACCATCTCAGGGTGGGGACAGACGACCCATCTCAGGGTGGGGACAGACAGCCCATCTCAGGGTGGGGACAAACATCAAATCTCAGGGTGGGGACAGACAGCCCATCTCATGGTGGGAACAGACAACCAATCTCAGGGTGGGGACAGACAGCCAATCTTAGAGTGGGTACAGACAGCCCATCTCAGGGTGGGGACAGACAGCCCATCTCAGAGTGGGGACAGACAACCCATATCAGAGTGGGGACAGACAGCCCATCTCAGGGTGGGGACAAACAGCAAATCTCAGGGTGGGGACAGATAGCCCATCTCAGGGTGGGGACAGACAGCCCATCTCAGAGTGGTGACAGACAGCTCATCTCAGGTTGGGGACAGACAGCCCATCTCAGGGTGGGGAGAGACAGCCCATCTCAGGGTGGGGACTGACAGCCCATGTCAGGGTGGGGACAGACAGCCCATCTCAGGGTGGCGACAGACAACCCATCTCAGGGTGGGGGAGACAGCCCATCTCAGAGTGGGGACAGACAGCCCATCTCAAGGTGGGGACAGACAGCCCATCTCAGGGTGGGGACAAACAGAAAATCTCAGGGTGGGGACAGACAGCCCATCTCAGGGTGGGGACAGACAGCCCATCTCAGGGTGGGGACAGACAGCCCATCTCAGGGTGGGGACAGACAGCCCATCTCAGCGTGGGGACAGACAGCTCATCTCAGGTTGGGGACAGACAGCCCATCTCAGGGTGGGGACAGACAGCCCATCTCAGGGTGGGGACTGACAGCCCATGTCAGGGTGGGGACAGACAGCCCATCTCAGGGTGGCGACAGACTACCCATCTCAGGGTGGGGGAGACAGCCCATCTCAGAGTGGGGACAGACAGCCCATCTCAAGGTGGGGACAGACAGCCCATCTCAGGGTGGGGACAAACAGCAAATCTCAGGGTGGGGACAGACAGCCCATCTCAGGGTGGGGACAGACAGCCCATCTCAGGGTGGGGACAGACGACCCATCTCAGGGTGGGGACAGACAGCCCATCTCAGGGTGGGGACAGACAGCCCATCTCAGGGTGGGGACAAACAGCAAATCTCAGGGTGGGGACAGACAGCCCATCTCAGGGTGGGGACAAACAGACCATCTCAGGGTGGGGACAGACAAACCATCTCAGGGTGGGGACAGACAGCCCATCTCAGGGTGGCGACAGACAGCCCATCTCAGGGTGGGGGAGACAGCCCATCTCAGAGTGGGGACAGACAGCCCATCTCAAGGTGGGGACAGACAGCCCATCTCAGGGTGGGGACAAACAGCAAATCTCAGGGTGGGGACAGACAGCCCATCTCAGGGTGGGGACAGACAGCCCATCTCAGGGTGGGGACAGACAGCCCATCTCAGGGTGGGGACAGACAGCCCATCTCAGAGTGGGGACAGACAGCTCATCTCAGGGTGGGGACAGACAGCCCATCTCAGGGTGGGGACAGACACCCCATCTCAGGGTGGGGACAGACAACCCATCTCAGAGTGGGGACAGACAGCCCATCTCAGGGTGGGGACAGACAGCCCATCGCAGGGTGGGGACAAACAGCAAATCTCAGGGTGGGGACAGACAGCCCATCTCAGGGTGGGGACAAACAGACCATCTCAGGGTGGGGACAGACAAACCATCTCAGGGTGGGGACAAACAGCAAATCTCAGGGTGGGGACAGACAGCCCATCTCAGGGTGGGGACAAACACACCATCTCAGGTTGGGGACAGACAAACCATCTCAGGGTGGGGACATACAGCCCATCTCAGGGTGGGGACAAACATCAAATCTCAGGGTGGGGACAGACAGCCCATCTCAGGGTGGGAACAGACAACCAATCTAAGGGTGGGGACAGACAGCCCATCTTAGAGTGGGTACAGACAGCCCATCTCAGGGTGGGGACAGACAGCCCATCTCAGAGTGGGGACAGACAACCCATATCAGAGTGGGGACAGACAGCCCATCTCAGAGTGGGGACAGACAACCCATCTCAGAGTGGGGACAGACAGCCCATCTCAGGGTGGGGACAGAAAGGCCATCTCAGGGTGGGGACAGACAGCCCATCTCAGAGTGGGGACAGACAGCCCATCTCAGGGTGGGGACAGACAGCCCATCTCAGAGTGGAGACAGACAGCTTGTCTCAGAGTGGGGACAGACAGCCCATCTCAGGGTGGGGACAGACAGCCCATCTCAGGGTGGGGACAAACAGCAAATCTCAGGGTGGGGACAGACAGCCCATCTCAGGGTGGGGACAAACAGACCATCTCAGGGTGGGGACAGACAACCCATCTCAGGGTGGGGACAAACATCAAATCTCAGGGTGGGGACAGACAGCCCATCTCAGGGTGGGAACAGACAACCAATCTCAGGGTGGGGACAGACAGCCCATCTTAGAGTGGGTACAGACAGCCCATCTCAGGGTGGGGACAGACAGCCCATCTCAGAGTGGGGACAGACAACCCATATCAGAGTGGGGACAGACAGCCCATCTCAGAGTGGGGACAGACAACTCATCTCAGAGTGGGGACAGACAGCCCATCTCAGGGTGGGGACAGACAGCCCATCTCAGGGTGGGGACAGACAGCCCATCTCAGAGTGGGGACAGACAACCCATATCAGAGTGGGGACAGACAGCCCATCTCAGAGTGGGGACAGACAACCCATCTCAGAGTGGGGACAGACAGCCCATCTCAGGGTGGGGACAGACAGCCCATCTCAGGGTGGCGACAGACAACCCATCTCAGGGTGGGGGAGACAGCCCATCTCAGAGTGGGGACAAACTGCAAATCTCAGGGTGGGGACAGACAGCCCATCTCAGGGTGGGGACAGACAGCCCATCTCAGGGTGGGGACAGACAGCCCATCTCAGAGTGGGGACAGACAGCTCATCTCAGGGTGGGGACACACAGCCCATCTCAGGGTGGGGACAGACAGCTCATCTCAGGGTGGGGACAGACAGCCAATCTCAGAGTGGAGACAGACAGCTCATCTCAGAGTGGGGACAGACAGCCCATCTCAGGGTGGGGACAGACAGCCCATCTCAGGGTGGGGACAGACAGCCCACCTCAGGGTGGTGACAAACAGCAAATCTCAGGGTGGGGACAGACAGCCCATCTCAGGGTGGGGACAGACAGCCCATCTCAGGGTGGGGACAGACAGCCCATCTCAGGGTGGGGACAGACAGCAAATCTCAGGTTGGGGACAGACAGCCCATCTCAGGGTGTGGACAGACAACCCATCTCAGGGTGTGGACAAAGAGCAAATCTCAGGGTGGGAACAGACAGCCCAACTCAGGGTGGGGACAGACAGCCCATCTCAGGGTGGGGACAGACAGCAAATCTCAGGTTGAGGACAGACAGCCCATCTCAGGGTGGGGACAGACAACCCATCTCAGGGTGGAGACAGACAGCCCATCTCAGAGTGGAGACAGACAGCTCATCTCAGAGTGGGGACAGACAGCCCATCTCAGGGTGGGGACAGATAGCCCATCTCAGGTTGGGGACAGACAGCCCATCTCAGGGTGGGGACAAACAGCAAATCTCAGGGTGGGGACAGATAGCCCATCTCAGGGTGGGGACAGACAGCCCATCTCAGAGTGGTGACAGACAGCTCATCTCAGGTTGGGGACAGACAGCCCATCTCAGGGTGAGGACAGACAGCCCATCTCAGGGTGGGGACAGACAGCCCATCTCAGGGTGGGGACAGACAGCCCATCTCAGGGTGGCGATAGACAGCCCATCTCAGGGTGGCGACAGACAACCCATCTCAGGGTGGGGGAGACAGCCCATCTCAGAGTGGGGACAGACAGCCCATCTCAGGGTGGGGACAGACAGCCCATCTCAGGGTGGGGACAAGCAGCAAATCTCAGGGTGGGGATAGACAGCCCATCTCAGGGTGGGGACAGGCAGCCCATCTTAGGGTGGGGACAGACAGCCCATCTCAGAGTGGGGACAGACAGCTCATCTCAGGGTGGGGACACACAGCCCATCTCAGGGTGGGGACAGACAACCCATCTCAGGGTGGGGACAGACAGCCCATCTCAGGGTGGGGACAAACAGCAAATCTCAGGGTGGGGACAGACAGCCCATCTCAGGGCGGGGACAGACAGACCATCTCAGGGTGGGGACAGACAACCCATCTCAGGGTGGGGACAAACATCAAATCTCAGGGTGGGGACAGACAGCCCATCTCAGAGTGGGTACAGACAGCCCATCTCAGGGTGGGGACAGACAGCCCATCTCAGAGTGGGGACAGACAACCCATATCAGAGTGGGGACAGATAGCCCATCTCAGAGTGGGGACAGACAACCCATCTCAGAGTGGGGACAGACAGCCCATCTCAGGGTGGGGACAGACAGCAAATCTCAGGGTGGGGACAGACAGCCCATCTCAGGGTGGCGACAGACAACCCATCTCAGGGTGGGGGAGACAGCCCATCTCAGAGTGGGGACAGACAGCCCATCTCAGGGTGGGGACAGACAGCCCATCTCCGGGTGGGGACAAACTGCAAATCTCAGGGTGGGGACAGACAGCCCATCTCAGGGTGGGGACAGACAGCCCATCTCAGGGTGGGGACAGACAGCCCATCTCAGAGTGGGGACAGACAGCACATCTCAGGGTGGGGACAGACAGCCCATCTCAGGGTGGGGACAGACAGCCCATCTCAGAGTGGGGACAGACAACCCATATCAGAGTGGGGACAGACAGCCCATCTCAGGGTGGGGACAGACAGCCCATCTTAGGGTGGGGAAAGACAGCCCATCTCAGGGTGGAGACAGACAACCAATCTCAGGGTGGGGGAGACAGCCCATCTCAGTGTGGGGACAGACATCCCATCTCAGGGTGGGGACAGACAGCCCATCTCAGGGTGGGGACGAACAGCAAATCTCAGGGTGGGGACAGACAGCTCATCTCAGGGTGGGAACAGACAGCCCATCTCAGGGTGGGGACAGACAGCCCATCTTAGAGTGGGTACAGACAGCCCATCTCAGGGTGGGGACAGACAGCCCATCTCAGAGTGGGGACAGACAACCCATATCAGAGTGGGGACAGATAGCCCATCTCAGAGTGGGGACAAACTGCAAATCTCAGGGTGGGGACAGACAGCCCATCTCAGGGTGGGGACAGACAGCCCATCTCAGGGTGGGGACAGACAGCCCATCTCAGAGTGGGGACAGACAGCTCATCTCAGGGTGGGGACAGACAGCCCATCTCAGGGTGGGGACAGACAGCTCATCTCAGGGTGGGGACAGACAGCCCATCTCAGGGTGGGGACAGACAGCCCATCTCAGGGTGGGGACAGGCAGCAAATCTCAAGGTGGGGACAGTCAGCCCATCTCAGGGTGGGGACAGACAGCCCATCTCAGGGTGGGGACAGACAGCCCATCTCAGGGTGGGGACAGACAGCCCATCTCAGAGTGTTGACAGACAGCTCATCTCAGAGTGGGGACAGACAGCCCATCTCAGGGTGGGGACAAACAGCCCATCTCAGGGTGGGGACAAACAGCAAATCTCAGGGTGGGGACAGACAGCCCATCTCAGGGTGGGGACAGACAGCCCATCTCAGGGTGGGGACAGACAGCAAATCTCAGGGAGGGGGAGACAGGCCATCTCAGGGTGGGGACAGACAGCCCATCTCAGGGTGGGGACAGACAGCCCATCTCAGGGTGAGGCACATACAACCCATCTCAGGTTGGGGACAGACAGCCCATCTCAGGGTGGGGACAGACAGCCCATCTCAGGGTGGGGACAGACAACCCATCTCAGGGTGGGGACAGACAGCCCATCTCAGGGTGGGGACAGACAGCCCATCTCAGGGTGGGGACAAACAGCAAATCTCAGGGTGGGGACAGACAGCCCATCTCAGGGTGGGGACAGACAGCCCATCTCAGGGTGGGGACAGACAGCCCATCTCAGGGTGGGGACAGACAGCCCATCTCAGAGTGGGGACAGACAGCTCATCTCAGGGTGGGGACAGACAGCCCATCTCAGGGTGGGGACAGACAGCCCATCTCAGAGTGGGGACAGACAACCCATATCAGAGTGGGGACAGACAGCCCATCTCAGGGTGGGGACAGACAGCCCATCTTAGGGTGGGGAAAGACAGCCCATCTCAGGGTGGAGACAGACAACCAATCTCAGGGTGGGGGAGACAGCCCATCTCAGTGTGGGGACAGACATCCCATCTCAGGGTGGGGACAGACAGCCCATCTCAGGGTGGGGACGAACAGCAAATCTCAGGGTGGGGACAGACAGCTCATCTCAGGGTGGGGACAGACAGCTCATCTCAGGGTGGGGACAGACAGCCCATCTCAGAGTGGGGACAGACAACCCATATCAGAGTGGGGACAGATAGCCCATCTCAGAGTGGGGACAAACTGCAAATCTCAGGGTGGGGACAGACAGCCCATCTCAGGGTGGGGACAGACAGCCCATCTCAGGGTGGGGACAGACAGCCCATCTCAGGGTGGGGACAGACAGCTCATCTCAGGGTGGGGACAGACAGCCCATCTCAGGGTGGGGACAGACAGCCCATCTCAGGGTGGGGACAGACAGCAAATCTCAAGGTGGGGACAGACAGCAAATCTCAAGGTGGGGACAGTCAGCCCATCTCAGGGTGGGGACAGACAGCCCATCTCAGGGTGGGGACAGACAGCCCATCTCAGGGTGGGGACAGACAGCCCATCTCAGAGTGTTGACAGACAGCTCATCTCAGAGTGGGGACAGACAGCCCATCTCAGGGTGGGGACAAACAGCCCATCTCAGGGTGGGGACAAACAGCAAATCTCAGGGTGGGGACAGACAGCCCATCTCAGGGTGGGGACAGACAGCCCATCTCAGGGTGGGGACAGACAGCAAATCTCAGGGAGGGGGAGACAGGCCATCTCAGGGTGGGGACAGACAGCCCATCTCAGGGTGGGGACAGACAGCCCATCTCAGGGTGAGGCACATACAACCCATCTCAGGTTGGGGACAGACAGCCCATCTCAGGGTGGGGACAGACAGCCCATCTCAGGGTGGGGACAGACAACCCATCTCAGGGTGGGGACAGACAGCCCATCTCAGGGTGGGGACAGACAGCCCATCTCTGGGTGGGGACAAACAGCAAATCTCAGGGTGGGGACAGACAGCCCATCTCAGGGTGGGGACAAACAGACCATCTCAGGGTGGGGACAGACAAACCATCTCAGGGTGGGGACAGACAGCCCATCTCAGGGTGGGGACAAACATCAAATCTCAGGGTGGGGACAGACAGCCCATCTCAGGGTGGGAACAGACAACCCATCTCAGGGTGGGGACAGACAGCCCATCTTAGAGTGGGTACAGACAGCCCATCTCAGGGTGGGGACAGACAGCCCATCTCAGAGTGGGGACAGACAACCCATATCAGAGTGGGGACAGATTGCCCATCTCAGAGTGGGGACAGACAACCCATCTCAGAGTGGGGACAGACAGCCCATCTCAGGGTGGGGACAGACAGCAAATCTCAGGGTGGGGACAGACAGCCCATCTCAGGGTGGCGACAGACAACCCATCTCAGGGTGGGGGAGACAGCCCGTCTCAGAGTGGGGACAGACAACCCATCTCAGGGTGGGGACAGACAGCCCATCTCAGGGTGGGGACAAACTGCAAATTTCAGGGTGGGGACAGACAGCCCATCTCAGGGTGGGGACAGACAGCCCATCTCATGGTGGGGACAGACAGCCCATCTCAGAGTGGGGACAGACAGCTCATCTCAGGGTGGGGACAGACAGCCCATCTCAGGGTGGGGACAGACAGCCCATCTCAGAGTGGGGACAGACAACCCATATCAGAGTGGGGACAGACAGCCCATCTCAGGGTGGGGACAGACAGCCCATCTTAGGGTGGGGAAAGACAGCCCATCTCAGGGTGGCGACAGACAACCAATCTCAGGGTGGGGGAGACAGCCCATCTCAGTGTGGGGACAGACATCCCATCTCAGGGTGGGGACAGACAGCCCATCTCAGGGTGGGGACAAACAGCAAATCTCAGGGTGGGGACAGACAGCTCATCTCAGGGTGGGAACAGACAGCCCATCTCAGGGTGGGGACAGACAGCCCATCTCAGGGTGGGGACAGACAACCCATCTCAGGGTGGGGACACACAGCCCATCTCAGGGTGGGGACAGACAGCTCATCTCAGGGTGGGGACAGACAGCCCATCTCAGGGTGGGGACAGACAGCCCATCTCAGGGTGGGGACAGACAGCCCATCTCAGGGTGGGGACAGACAGCCCATCTCAGGGTGGGGACAGACAGCCCATCTCAGGGTGGGGACAGACAGCCCATCTAAGAGTGGTGACAGACAGCTCATCTCAGAGTGGGGACAGACAGCCCATCTCAGGGTGGGGACAAACAGCCCATCTCAGGGTGGGGACAAACAGCAAATCTCAGGGTGGGGACAGACAGCCCATCTCAGGGTGGGGACAGACAGCCCATCTCAGGGTGGGGACAGACAGCAAATCTCAGGGAGGGGGAGACAGGCCATCTCAGGGTAGGGACAGACAGCCCATCTCAGGGTGGGGACAGACAGCCCATCTCAGGGTGAGGCACATACAGCCCATCTCAGGGTGGGGACAGACAGCCCATCTCAGGGTGGGGACAGACAGCCCATCTCAGGGTGGGGACAGACAGCCCATCTCAGGGGTGGAGACAGACAGAAAATCTCAGGGTGTGGACAGACAGCCCATCTCAGGGTGGGGACAGACAACCCATCTCAGGGTGGGGACAGACAGCGAATCTCAGATTGGGGAAAGACAGCCCAGACAACAGACAACACAATATATGGCTTCATTATTGGGAAACACTGAAGCAATACAAACATACCCTAAGAACAAAAAAGGAACAGCACATTAAAAATAAGTTTGATGTAGTTGAATCCAGACAGCCCATCTCAGGGTGGGGACAGACAGCCCATCTCAGGGTGGGGACAAACAGCAAATCTCAGGGTGGGGACAGACAGCCCATCTCAGGGTGGGGACAGACAGCCCATCTCAGGGTGGGGACAGACAGCTCATCTCAGGTTGGGGACAGACAGCCCATCTCAGGGTGGGTATAGACAGCCCATCTCAGGGTGGGGACAGATAGCCCATCTCAGGGTGGGGACAGACAGCCCATCTCAGAGTGGTGACAGACAGCTCATCTCAGGTTGGGGACAGATAGCCCATCTCAGGGTGGGGACAGACAGCCCATCTCGGGGTGGGAACAGACAGCCCATCTCATGGTGGGGACAGACAGCCCATCTCAGGTTGGGGACAGACAGCTCATTTCAGGGTGGGGATAGACAGCCCATCTTATGGTGGGGACAGACAGCCCATCTCAGGGTGGGGACAGACAGCCCATCTCAGGGTGGGGACAAACAGCAAATCTCAGGTTGGGATAGACAGCCCATCTTAGGGTGGGGACAGACAGCCCATCTCAGGGTGGGGACAGACAGCTCATCTCAGGGTGGGGACAGACAGCCCATCTCAGGGTGGGGACAGACAGCCCATCTCAGGGTGGGGACAGACAACCCATCTCAGGGTGGGGACACACAGCCCATCTCAGGGTGGGGACAGACAGCTCATCTCAGGGTGGGGACAGACAGCCCATCTCAAGGTGGGGACAGACAGCCCATCTCAGGGTGGGGACAGACAGCAAATCGCAAGGTGGGGACAGACAGCCCATCTCAGGGTGGGGACAGACAGCTCATCTCAGAGTGGGGACAGACAGCCCATCTCAGGGTGGGGACAGACAGGCCATCTCAGAGTGGGGACAGACAGCTCATCTCAGGGTGGGGATAGACAGCCCATCTCAGGGTGGGGACAAACAGCAAATCTCAGGGTGGGGACAGACAGCCCATCTCAGGGTGGGGACAGACAGCCCATCTCAGGGTGGGGACAGACAGCAAATCTCAGGGAGGGGGAGACAGGCCATCTCAGGGTGGGGACAGACAGCCCATCTCAGGGTGGGGACAGACAGCCCATCTCAGGGTGAGGCACATACAGCCCATCTCAGGGTGGACAGACAGACAGACAGCCCATCTCAGGGTGGGGACAGACAGCCCATCTCAGGGTGGGGACAGACAGCCCATCTCAGGGGTGGAGACAGACAGAAAATCTCAGGGTGTGGACAGACAGCCCATCTCAGGGTGGGGACAGACAACCCATCTCAGGGTGGGGACAGACAGCAAATCGCAAGGTGGGGACAGACAGCCCATCTCAGGGTGGGGACAGACAGCTCATCTCAGAGTGGGGACAGACAGCCCATCTCAGGGTGGGGACAGACAGGCCATCTCAGAGTGGGGACAGACAGCTCATCTCAGGGTGGGGATAGACAGCCCATCTCAGGGTGGGGACAAACAGCAAATCTCAGGGTGGGGACAGACAGCCCATCTCAGGGTGGGGACAGACAGCCCATCTCAGGGTGGGGACAGACAGCAAATCTCAGGGAGGGGGAGACAGGCCATCTCAGGGTGGGGACAGACAGCCCATCTCAGGGTGGGGACAGACAGCCCATCTCAGGGTGAGGCACATACAGCCCATCTCAGGGTGGGGACAGACAGCCCATCTCAGGGTGGGGACAGACAGCCCATCTCAGGGTGGGGACAGACAGCCCATCTCAGGGGTGGAGACAGACAGAAAATCTCAGGGTGTGGACAGACAGGGTGGGGACAGACAGGCCATCTCAGAGTGGGGACAGACAGCTGGGGACAGACAGCCCATCTCAGGGTGGGGATAGACAGCCCATCTCAGGGTGGGGACAGACAGCCCATCTCAGGGTGAGGCATACAATCTCAGGGCCCATCTCAGGGTGGGGACAGACAGCCCATCTCAGGGTGGGGACAGACAGCCCATCTCAGGGGTGGAGACAGACAGAAAACAGGGTGTGGACAGACAATCTCAGGGTGGGGACAGACAACCCATCTCAGGGTGGGGGGGAGACAGGCCATCTCAGGGTGGGGACAGACAGCCCATCTCAGGGTGGGGACAGACAACCCATCTCAGGGTGGGGACAGACAGCGAATCTCAGATTGGGGAAAGACAGCCCAGACAACAGACAACACAATATATGGCTTCATTATTGGGAAACACTGAAGCAATACAAACATACCCTAAGAACAAAAAAGGAACAGCACATTAAAAATAAGTTTGATGTAGTTGAATCCATAGAATTAAACCCGCTGGATGTAGTTGAATCCATAGAATTAAACCCGCTGGATGTAGTTGAATCCATAGAATTAAACCCGCTGGATGTAGTTGAATCCATAGAATTAAACCTGCTGGATGTAGTTGAATCCATAGAATTAAACCCCTTCTGGGAAAATATGAATAAATTAAACAAACCACATCGTGACGAATTGACTGTCCAAAATGGTGATATGTGGAGAAATCACGTTGCAAACCTCTACAGCAATATAACAAAGAGCCCAGAAAAAAAATATACAAGGCAAAATTAAAAATCCTTGAATCTGCAGTCAAAGGCGATCATAATCCTGTTGATACCTTAATTTCAGAACAAGATTTATTGGAAAAAATGATGCACAGTACAACCGAAAAAGCCCTGTGGTGCTGATGGTATTTGAAATGAAATGACAGACCACAAATTCAAATTGGCTATACTTGTAATGGATTTCGTCCTCCTCTTCAGAGGAGAAGTGGCGAGAAGGATTGGAGGACCAATGCGCAGCGTGGTAAGTGTCCATAATGTTTAATCAAAATGAACACTGAAATACAAAACAACAAACGTGAATAAACGACACAAACGAAACAGTCCCGTGTGGCACAAACACTGACACGGAAAATAAACACCCACAACTCAAAAGTGAAACCAGGCTACCTAAGTATGATTGTCAATCAGGGACAACGATTGACAGCTGCCTCTGATTGAGAACCATACCAGGCCGAACACAGAAATCCCAAATTATAGAAAAACGAACATAGACAACCCACCCAACTCACGCCCTGACCATATTAAAACAAAGATATAATAACAGAACTAAGGTCAGAACGTGACAATACTCAAACCCTTCAACATTATCGTCACTGCAGGTATTTTCACCAAAATTTGGAACCAAGACTTAATCACACCAATCTATAAAAATTAAAACACTTTTGACCCAAATAATTACATAGGAATTTGCGTTAACATCAAATTGGGAAAATTCCCTGGAGAATCATAAATAGCAGACTACTTAATTTCCTTGATGAACACAACGTCCTGAGTAGAAGCCAGATTGGGTTTTTACTAAATAATCGCACAACAGACCACATTTATACCCTCCACACTTTAATTGACAAACAAATAAATCAAAACAAAGAAAACATATACTCATGTTTTATAGAGCATTTGATTTATTCTGGCACAAAGGTATTTTTTTCTATAAACTAATAGAAAGTGGAGGGAAACATTTGATGTTATTAAATCCATGTACACTAAAAACAAATGTGCGGTTAAAATTGGCAACAAGCAAACAGACTTCTTCTCTCAGGGACGGGGAGTGAAACAGTGCTGCCCAATAAGTCCAACACTATTTAACTTCTACATGAATGAATGAACGTGTCAGATTTAAAAAAATGCTTTATGGTGAAGGCAAACGATGCTATTATCTGAGGATAGCACCTCCGTAAACAAAGAGAGAAAAGCATATTTCAACTCTGCAGGCGCGACACAAAACGCAGAAATACAATAGAAAATATAATTAATGCCTTACCTTTGACGAGCTTCTTCTGTTGGCACTCCAATATGTCCCATAAAAATCACAAATTGTCCTTTTTGTTTGATTCATTCCGTCGATATACATCCAAAAAGTAAATTTATTTGGAGCATGATCCCGAAAATCACCGGTTCCAACTTGCGCAACGTGACTACAAAATATCTCAAAAGTTACCTGTAAGCAATATCCAAACATTTCAAACTACTTTTGTAATACAACTTTAGGTATTTTTTAATGTAAATAAGCAATACAATTGAAGACGGGATAAACAGTGTTCAATACAGGATGATACCAAAGTGTAGCGAGCATTTCTGGTCACGCGCCTCTATCTAACAGTACACTTCAAGTTACCCTTGTTCTGGATGGCCGTACTTCTTCATTACACAAAGGACAAAACCTCAACCAATTTCTAAAGACTGTTGCCATCCAGTGGAAGCGATGGGAACTACAAGCCCATGCCTTAAAATTCTAGATTCCCAATGAAAACCCATTGAAAAGAGAGTGACCTCAAAATAAAATATTCCTGGATGGTTTGTCCTCGGGGTTTCGCCTGCCAAATAATTTCTGCTTTACTCACTGACATCGTTCAAACAGTTTTAGAAACGTCAGGGTGTTTTCTACCCAAATCTACTAATAATATGCATATCCTGGCTTCTGAGCCAGAGTAGCAGTCTGTTTACTTTGGACAAGCTTTTCATCCGGACGTGAAAATACTGCCCCCTGTCCCAAATACATTTTAATCACTCCAACCTAAGTGTATGTAAACTTCCAACTTCAACTGTATCTATTGCTAAATATCAGCAACTAAGGTATCTTTCGCATGGCTGTGAACGACCTGATAGACAAAGCAAGAAAAGCATTCTATGCCTTTAAAATAAACATACAAAAAAATAAAATCCAATTAGAATCTGGCTCAAACTTTTTCAATCAGTTAAAGAACCAATTTCTCGATATGGCAGTGGAGTATGGGGTCCACAGTCTAATAATGAATGTACCAAATAGGACAAACATCCAATCAAAATACTGCATGCAGAGTTTTGCAAGACTGTATTGGAAGTACAAAGAAAAACTCAAAAAACACATGTTGAGCCAAATTGGGCCAATACCCCCTCCTTACTTGAATTGTTTTTAAAGCCATCAAATTTACAACCATCTAAAAATAAGCGACCCTGAAACATTTCATCACACATCTCTACAACATCAAGAGATGAAACAAGAGAAGAGTCCCCTCAGCCAGCTGGTTCTGAGGCTCAGTTCACTAACCCAAACCACCCCATAGAGCCTCAGGACAGCACTCAGAAAATCTGTCCCAACTAAATTATCACAAAGCAAAGAAATATATACAGTACATCACATGTTGGAAAGACACCACAAAGAATCAAAGTAAATTAAAATCTATGCTACTTGGCTCTAAACCGACAGTACAAGGTGGCAAACTATCAGACCAATGTGACTGATAGAAAACTGAGGAAAACACTGACTAGGTACAGACTCAGTGAGCACAGCCTGGCAATAGAGAGCGATCATCACAGACAAAAATAGCTGACCAGAGAGGACAGTCTGGCTATAGAGACCGATCGTCACAGACAAACCTGGCTGCCCAGAGAGGACAGGCTGTGCTCACTATTCCCCTGGTAGAGACAGGGCTGCATTTGAATATTAGACTGTGACAAATACATATACTTAAGATAATCTTTCTTTCACAAAATCATCATTTCAGTACAAAGAATTTGAAACTAAAATATGTTATTGGATGAAAAGCTCAAATGTGCAGTTTTGGCAGCCAAATATGAGTCCTCATCCTGAGGGATTGGCCAATGAAAAGTGCAATGTAATATCAATACAATTTGCATTTTTGTTTTGTTTTGTCTTTCATACCATGCCATTGGCTTTCAGTGAATTTGAGACTGGTCTTCTACTATTGCTTTAATGTATTATTATTCTCATGAATATTGTTGCTGTTAATGGTAATCCCATGTCCACTACTACTATTATTGATGCCTTATTGCTGTTGTTCCAACCATTGTTGTTATAAGTGTCCTTTGAAAATGTAAGTCATTTAACTTGCCATGTTAGTAAAGTCTATGAGAGAGAGAGAGAGAGAGAGAGAGAGAGAGAGAGAGAGAGAGAGAGAGAGAGAGAGAGAGAGAGAGAATTCTGGTAATTGTTTTTTTCCCGATAACTTTTCCGCAGACGAACAGCCTCATATCCAATCAGAACTGAAAGCTGGTACTGGTCAGTGTCAACCAGAGTTGGCCAATAAACATGCTAATATTTCAAAGCCATGAGGCATTTCTCAAATTTAGTTTTCAGATATGGAGAGAAAGCAGATGTCACAGCTGCCAGATAATTCAGTTAATAACACAGACAAAATACAATGCATCACATCAATGCATCTGCAGAGATGTACGTACAGTATAGAATGTATGCTCTCTCGGTTTAAGTATTTTAACTACTCCACTATTACACAAAATGGTGAGTGTGTGTGTCTGGACAAGGCATAGTCAGCACCAACCAGGTTACTCACGTTCAATATCCACACTACACAGTCCTCAGACAGAGAGAGGGGGAACAAGAGAGCGAGAGAGAGAGACAGGGAGAGAGAAGCAGAGGGAAGTAGACAGAATAAGGAAAATGTGTGCGTGCAAGAGAGAGAACTCACTCAAAGAAAGAAAGAGAGAGAGAGAGAGAGGGGAACTAGAGGAGGGCCAGTGGCTGGCAACAGGTGGGGAGGGGGTCTGAAACTCTGAAACTGGACTCGGAGTGTAACTGTAAATGAAGATTCTGGGCAGATGGTCCCAATAACTCTGGGTCAGTCTTGCCCCAGACAGGTCCCTCTATCAAACCCTTGTGCTGTGAAATACAAGTTCATTTTATGGGGCTCTGATTCGCGGCACAACGTACCTTTTCAGATATGATTTCCAAATGCAAACCTCCTGTGGAATCTCGGCATGAAAAAGGTGCTGCTCCCTTTCATAACACGAAGGATTATAAAAAAGGGGAAGGAAGAGAGAGTGGGAGTAGGAGAGGGGTAAAAGAGAGAGACAGAGGTGGGGAGAGTGAGACTAATAGAATGAGAAGGGGGGTAGAGAAATGTAGACAGTGAGGTAGATGGAAAGAGTGAGAGACAGACAGAGACAGTTGGACAAACAGACAGACTGCATGACAGCACGCCAGACCGACAGACCGACAGGGAGACCGAACGACCATCAGACCGACACAGAGTGAGACAGACAGACAGACAGAGGAGTGTGTCTCTAGTCTGGTCTGTGGGTTAGTGTTAGCAATAAAGCTCAACTGGGCTAAGATTGGAACCAGATGAGTGTGAGGAGCTAATGGCTTCCCATTTTTGGTAACACTCTGGGGCTAGAGGGGATCCACCGAGAGAGATGAGAACCCACTTTGGATATTGCTTCCCCCTAAACCTTCTGATGAGGGGTGCTCAGGGCTGAAATAAGCCATGGCAGTAAAACAACAAACAGGCACTTTCACACACACTAACATGCACACAGAATATCGGTGTACACACATTTTAAAAAGACTCCCCATCCAAATAACTAACTTGAGTCGAAACTTAACATGTACCTCGGAACAATAAGGTAAATCACTCGTTGTTGTTATTGGGGAAAATCTTGCCAAATAAATCAGGTTAATGTACATGTGTGGGTGGATAGCACTTTAGGGTTGAGCCCTGAAGTACTGGTGCTGGTGGGTGGGTTTTGTGTGTGTGTGTGTGTGTGTGTGTGTGTGTGTGTGCACTGTAAGACTTTTCTGTAATGTCAGTAAAGCACTGTATAATGCGCAGTAAAGTACAGTACATGTGTTTTACAGCATTAATGCCATAGATAGCACTGTATTATGGGTAAAATGCTGAAAATTACAGTTTAACTGTAATTGGAAGCCTACTGTAATAATTACTTTAACATACTGTATTTCCTTACAGTAGTAGCTTATACCTACTGTATATTCAAATTATACATTTCAGGGGCCAACCTCATGCTGCCAGGCGAGACACATGAAGCTCAGTCTATTTAAGAAAATATTTTAGTAAATAACTTCTTGTTATGGCTGTGAAGTGGAAGAATATTCTCAGTGGCATCTGGGTTGTAGACTTGTTTACATTGACTTGTTAATAAGTCACTTTATTGCTAGGCAGTGTTGAATTAATGCATGTTTTCTTAGCTAACCTAGCTAGCTGGCTGGCTAATGTTCGCTAGATAGTTAGCTAACTCAAGTTGACAGGCGACTTCTGTCTGCTCTAAATTACTCGTAAATATCTTGCTGTGCAACCTAGAAAAAAAATCACCCAATAATATTTGTTGTGATGTCATAGGCAATACATTTGGCTCAGATTCATTACCATAATGTTTCCACCATTACTACAGAGAAAATGGCTGGATTCTAGCAGGTTAAAAGATGACCCATATTATTACTGGTGTAACGTTCATCACCGTTATATTTCCACCATTACTACAGAAAAAATGGCTGGTTTCTAGCAGGTTAAAAGATGACCCATATTATTACTGGTGCAACGTTCTTGAACGTTATGTTTCCACCATTACTACAGAGTAAATGGCTGGTTTCTAGCAGGCTAAAAGA
>NC_092162.1:35525761-35536687 GCF_045791955.1 Oncorhynchus clarkii lewisi | reverse complement strand
ACACACACACACACACCATTCTTCATCTTAACTCCCATTAATACCAACGCCGATATTATTACACGCCAGTCTGTGCCATTACTCCAACCAACACCCATTCTATAGGTGGATCCATATCAACACTACACTTTACAGTATATACACGATCCATTCAACTCCCATTCAATATTCCCACAATGACGACCACTAGCATTAAAACCCTCCACTGAGGGATCACATTTATACAAACATGTCCCCCGTTTAGTTGGGGCTAGAGGGGACAGACAAACAGACAGACATATAGACAGGGGGTTCTCCTCCACTAAGGCCCATTAACAGCACTAACCTCCCCTGCTTTCTTAGGTCCCCATCTCCCCTGTCACACTTCCATCACTCTCCCTCTGTTCCCTCCCTGCCTCAGTCTCCCTTCTCTCACTCTTTCTCCCTCTGTTCCCTCCCTGCCTCCCTCAGTCTTCCTTCTCTCAATCTTTCTCCCTTTGTTCCCTCCATCCCTCTCTCTCTCTAGGCCTGTATATTTGTCTAAGACCAGTGTGGGGAGGGTTCCTGGGGGAGTCTCATGATGGCTTTCGATGGCCGGGCTGTTATGACTATCTATGATAAGAGCCTTTTGCTCTGAGCCCCGCTGAGAGAGAGAGAGAAGCCAAAATAATTGACAGGCAATGAAATATATATTTATAACTAGATCTCACAACTAGCTTAATTATTGGCTTACTGCTATTATAGTATATGAAAGACACATACACAGACAATGATCTCTGACTGGAGTCTGACTTAGTCATGGAGCTATCAGAACCTCTTCAGGCAGTACTTTTGCCAGTGAGCAGCAGGCCATAAGCCGACCCCTCCAGATCAATGTGCTGAGCGAAGCAGTCATTTTGGGTAACATGAGTGTTGCACAAGGTTAGGCAGGAGCAGCGAGGCTGATGACTGCTTTGAGAGAGACGGAGAGAGAGAGAGAGAGAGAGAGAGAGAGAGAGAGAATAGCCCTATGTAGGTCTAGTCATAATATGAACCTTTCAGAGGAAAACGCTTTCCGTGGCATTGTGCCATGTTGCGTGTTCCTCGCTTCTCTAATCGGCAAATGCTTCTTCTCGTGTATTGGACTAGAGGAAGAGAAAGAGGAGCAGAGAGAGAAATGAATTGCATGGGCAGGACACTGGGGATAATCAGCCTCACACACACAATTCACGGGATTGAGCACGTGACCCTCACCGACACGTTTACTGAAACGTTGAAGCATGTCAACTGTCCCTGTAAATAGGAAAATAAACTCAAACTCAAACACTGCAGGGAGCGCACACATCTGTTATATCCAGCAACTGCATACTGTGGTTGGCTCAGCCAGCCTACATACTGTACAGTACACCCTCCAAACTAAACCCAACCTTTTAGTGACGTGATGTGTAATTACATGTGAAGGTAACGCTATAATATCAGACTATACAATTTATGTGAATTACCAAAATGGCAGATTGCTGAAATGAGAGGCAGTGCAGTCTGATTAGCCGTGCAGTGGAGAGAGACAGAGAGACGGAGAGACAGAGAGAGAGCCCAACTTCAATATCCTCTAATGCCATGTTGAAATGAAAATGTATAGTTCAATACAAACTAGCTGCAACGACCCTGGCTGTGCGCCTCTTTGATTTCCATATCGTGGCGTGACCAAACGGGTGAGGGCCGACGGGGGGAGGCGGCCCCGAAAAGCCCATACCTCCAGTAATCAGTTAGATTTTCCAACATTGGCGACTGATTGAATTTAAAGAGAGGGTGGTGGGCCGGTTCAAAGATGACATCCAATGGTAGTATGAAACGGAAAGAGCATCTTCATTTGGCAGCTAGGTGGTTGCGTTTGGCTAAAGAGCTAACAATGAATCATTCCTACTGCCTTTCACTTGGCTTTCTCAAGGTTGCACCTCAGAAAAGGACTCTTCATTTGCAATTTTTTCATTTCAGACTGTCTCCAAATATTCATGTTCAGCTAAAGTTCACTAAAACGTTTTCCACAATATCTGTAACAACCACCAGATAAAGTAATAACACAATGTTCTTGGAACGTTCCCCCAACGCTCTTCTTACCTTTCCAGGTAATGTAGTAACACAATGTTCTTAGAACGTTCCCCCTACGCTCTTCTTACGTTTCCAGGTAATGTAGTAACAATGTTCTTCTTCCCCCAACGTTTCCCAGGTAATGTAGTAACACAATGTTCTTAGAACGTTCCCCCAACGCTCTTCTTACGTTTCCAGGTAATGTACTGACACAATGTTCTCAGAACGTTCCCCCAACGCTCTTCTTACGTTTCCAGGTAATGTAGTAACACAATGTTCTTAGAACGTTCCCCCAACGCTCTTCTTACGTTTCCAGGTAATGTAGTAACACAATGTTCTTAGAACGTTCCCCCAATGCTCTTCTTACGTTTCCAGGTAATGTACTAACACAATGTTCTTAGAACGTTCCCCCAACGCTCTTCTTACGTTTCCAGGTAATGTAGTAACACAATGTTCTTAGAACGTTCCCCCAACGCTCTTCTTACGTTTCCAGGTAATGTAGTAACACAATGTTCTTAGAACGTTCCCCCTACGCTCTTCTTACGTTTCCAGGTAATGTAGTAACACAATGTTCTTAGAACGTTCCCCCAACACTCTTCTTACGTTTCCAGGTAATGTAGTAACACAATGTTCTTAGAACGTTCCCCCAACACTCTTCTTACGTTTCCAGGTAATGTAGTAACACAATGTTCTTAGAACGTTCCCCCAACACTCTTCTTACGTTTCCAGGTAAAGTAGTAGCACAATGTTCTTAGAATGTTCCCCAACGCTCTTCTTACGTTTCCAGCTAATGTAGTAACATAATGTTCCCCCAACGCTCTTCTTAGGTTTCCAGGTAAAGTAGTAGCACAATGTTCTTAGAACGTTCCCCCAACGCTCTTCTTACGTTTCCAGCTAATGTAGTAACATAATGTTCCCCCAACGCTCTTCTTAGGTTTCCAGGTAATGTACTAACACAATGTTCTTAGAACGTTCCCCCAACGCTCTTCTTAGGTTTCCAGGTAATGTACTAACACAATGTTCTTAGAACGTTCCCCCAACGCTCTTCTTACGTTTCCAGCTAAAGTAGTAACATAATGCTCCCCCAACGCTCTTCTTACGTTTCCAGGTAATGTAGTAACACAATGTTCTTAGAACGTTCCCCCAACGCTCTTCTTACGTTTCCAGATAATGTACTAACACAATGTTCTTAGAACATGCAGCAGCAACAAAATGTGGGAACAATAGAAGTGATTCTGAGGAAATATTATGGGAACATTCTGCTAATGTTGATGCCCATATTACTTCTAACACCTATAACAACAAACAAGAAACATCCCTGGAACATTCTGCTAATGTTGATGCTGATATTTCTACTAACACCTATAACAACAAACAAGAAACATCCCTGGAACATTCTGCTAATGTTGATGCCGATATTACTACTAACACCTATAACAACAAACAGGTAACATCCCTGGAACATTCTGCTAATGTTGATGCCCATATTACTACTAACAACTATAACAACAAACAAGAAACATCCCTGTGAGTCGGTTGTTAAGTTATTCTGTAAGGACATGACATTATGATCCAAATTGGTTCTAAAAACATTACTTCCAAGATAATGCAAATAGTTCTGAAAGCATTACTTCCAAGGTAATGCAAATAGTTCAGAAAACATTACTTCCAAGGTAATGCAAATAGTTCTGAAAACATTACTTCCAAGGTAATGCAAATTGTTCTGAAAACATTACTTCCAAGATAATGCAAATAGTTCTGAAAACATTACTTCCAAGATAATGCAAATAGTTCTGAAAACATTACTTCCAAGATAATGCAAACAGTTCTGAAAACATTACTTCCAAGGTAATGCAAATAGTTCTGAAAACATTACTTCCAAGATAATGCAAATAGTTCTGAAAACATTACTTCCAAGATAATGCAAATAGTTCTGAAAACATTACTTCCAACATAATGCAAAAAGTTCTGAAAACATTACTTCCAACATAATGCAAATAGTTCTGAAAACATTGCTGCAATGTTCTGTAATGTAACATTATTGTATGAAGTTGCCAAACTTAAAAAAAAAAAAAAAAGCATTTCAATCTTCTTACATAATTATATTATATTAGGATATTGTCCAAGCATAACTATTTTAAATAATGGTAATCAAGTATATTTGAACCTGCAATCTGCCATCTTCAAGCCCTGTAGGCTACTTAGTCTGCTGCGCCACCAGGATACTAATGATTCTAGTAGGTTTCCCTTTGTACTGAAATACATAAATTATTATCCAAACTATATGTCTTAGTACATATGCACATTATGTACACCTCACCGCAATTTAGCACGCAATCATTTAACATGATTTTTGAAATCAAGTTTCTAGGGAAAATAAAAGTCTTTCTAGATTTAGTCATCCTCTCTTTTTGCAAAGAGAAATGCCACAACTTGGAAGCCAGAGTAAAATATGGTGTTGAAAAATGATGTTTGTCTAATGTAATGTGATTCCACTTGAATGGTTGTACATCTAAATTCCTCAACAGTAAGATGCAAGGAAACTCTGGGAACCAATGTTTTTTTCCCTAACAGATAATCATCTGGACAATTTTTGTGTTTTGGGAACATATCTTTTGTGTTGTCACCACAATGTTACCACCCGACTGTTCCCACAACCTAACAAAACATTCTGGGAACATTTAAAGAAGAGACTAAATGGGTTCTGGGAACGGTCTTGTAACGTCATTCAAATGTTTTACACAAACATTATATTATCATCAGCACAACTGTCCAGTTTTGTGTTATGAGAACATTGGCAACAACCTAATGAAAGCTCTTGGAATTTTCACAGAACCAATTTTGGTTTGCTGGGTACAAACTGGGTGTGAGAGCTAAATCACATAGTAAAGACGTCTACAGAATGCCTACAGAAAAAGGACCTACCTCCCATCCGAAGGAGCTGTCTTTGACCGTGGCGCTCTGCAGTGCGCTGTGAGGTCCAAAGTGTTCTCCCATCCCGATCCGGGTTTTGGCCCATATCCCCAGGCCCGCTCCGGGAACCGAGGACTCGCGCAGCTCCAGGTCGCTGGGGCCGGGAATGTAGACGGGCGAACCTTCCTTGGGGGTGAAGGGGATCTCATGGTGATGATGGTGGCTGGGATGGTGGTTGTTGGGGTGCGGGGACAGGGGTCCTACGGAGATGGGAGACATGATGCTGTCCTCCTCCCCACTATCAACCCCTCCCGCCAGGAGGTGGGTCTCTGTCTCGTGCATGCTGTCAACTGGCTCAATGTCATCTGAGAGAGGAAGAGAAAGTGAGAGAGTTAGTTTATGTACAATATCTTAAATATTCCACCATTGATTTAACCACACACGTCAATTGAGAATCAAGGAGGGAGAGGAGAGCGAGAGAATCAAACTGTATATGCCTACAGAGTGAGAAAGAGATGCTTGACTACTAGATATTACTGCAGTATCTTGGCCTATTCTCTGCACTCACTCCATTTTGGGAGTTTATACCAGTATCACCAAAATATATATTGTATAGACAGGACTTTTATACTGTAGACATGATCACCAATAGAACTTAACCCTACTGGGCTACTCTAGGACTGATCTACAAACTGACTCACACAACCCAAACAAGCGAAAGATGGAAAACCTAAGAAGCCTTCAGACCCAGGTAGGGCAGCCTGCCACACAGTGTTCCCAGTCAAAACACCCCACCGTCAGAGGAAGCCCTGATGGGACATGGTGTTCCACTCAGTCACAACCATCTCCTGCCGGGTCATCTTACAGATAATGGGGCAGAAATGACCCAGACATTGACAGTCACTCGCCCGTTTAGATTAGTCATCTATGCTTGTCACTGTTCTGTGGCTGACAGCGTAATTGTGCTGGTCGGGTTTCCACCGTCCAGCGATAACGACAAAGACAAAGAATTAGAGAGGCACGAGAGGCACCATCTGCATCAACTCCTAACCTCCCTCTAGCACAGTCATGGCCAGATCACTTGGAGAAAGTCAGATGTACATTATACAGTTGAAGTCGGAAGTTTATATACAACCTAGCCAAATACATTTAAACTAGTAAAAATTCCCTGTTTTAGATCAGTTAGGATCACCACTTTATTCTAAGAATGTGAAATGTCAGAAAAATAGTAGAGAGAATGACTTATTTCAGCTTTTATTTCTTTCATCACATTCCCAGTGGGTCAGAAGTTTACATACACATTCCCAGAGTTCAATTCTCTGGCCGACTCTTTTCTCTGTATTTCTCAACGATGTCTCACTTTCTCCGGGTGATTCCCTGATCCACCTCTACGCAGACGACACCATTCTGTATACATCTGGCCCTTCTTTGGACACTGTGTTAACTAACCTCCAAACGAGCTTCAATGCCATACAACACTGCTTCCGTGCCTTCCAACTGCTCTTAAACGCTAGCATAACCAAATGCATGCTTTTCAACTGTTCGCTGCCCGCACCCGCCCGTCCGAATAGCATCACTACTCTGGACGGTTCTGACCTAGAATACGTGGATAACTACAAATACCTAGGTGTCTGGCTAGACTGTAAACTCTCCTTCCAGACTCATATCAAACATCTCCAATCCAAAATGAAATCTATAATTGGCTTTCTATTTCACAACAAAGCCTCCTTCACTCACGCAGCCAAACTTACCCTAGTAAAACTGACTATCCTCCTATCCTCGACTTCGGCGATGTCATCTACAAAATAGCTTCCAATACACTACTCAGCAAGCTGGATGCAGTTTATCACAGTGCCATCCGTTTTGTTACCAAAGAGCCTTATACCACCCACCACTGCAACCTATATGCTCTAGTCGGCTGGCACTCACCACATATTCGTCGCCAGACCCACTGGCTCCAGGTCATCTACAAGTCTATGCTAGGTAAAGCGCTGCATTATCTCAGCTCACTGGTCACGATAACTACACCCACCCATAGCACACGCTCCAGCGGGTAAATCTCACTGGTCATCCCCAAAGCCATCACCTGCTTTGGCCGCCTTTCCTTCCAGTTCTCTGCTGCCAGTGACGGGAACGAATTGCAAAAATCACTGAAGCCGGAGACTTATATTTCCCTCACTAACTTTAAACATCAGCTGTCTGAGCAGCTAACTGATCGCTGCAGCTGTACATAGTCGATCTGTAAATTGCCCACCCAATCTACCTATCTCATCCCAATATTGTTTTTATTTACTTTGCTGTTCTTTTGCACACCAATATTACTACTTACACACAATCATCTGCTCATCATCATCTGCTAATCTATCACTCCAGTATTAATCTGCTAAATTGTAATTACTTTTCTACTATGGTCTATTTATTGCCATAACTCCTCATGCCATTTCCACACACTGTATATAGACTTACTTTTATTTATATTGTGTTATTGACTGCACGCTTGTTTATTCCATGTCGCTCTGTTGTTGTTTTTGTCACACTGCTTAGCTTTATCTTGGCAAGGTCGCAGTTGTAAATGAGAACTTGTTCTCAACTAGCTTACCTGGTTAAAAAAAGGTGAAAAAAAAACCTCAATTAGTATTTGGTAGCATTGCCTTTAAATTGTTTAACTTTGTTCACATTTTTCCAGTAGCCTTCCACAAGCTTCCCACAATAAGTTGGGTGAATTTTGACCCATTCCTCCTGACAGACCTGGTGTACCTGAGTCAGGTTTGTAGGCCTCCTTGCTCGTACACGCTTTTTCAGTTCTGCTGACAAATGTTCTATAGGATTTAGGTCAGGGCTTTGTGATGGCCACTCCAATACCTTGACTTTGTTGTCCTTAAGCCATTTTGCCACAACTTTGGAAGTATACTTGGGGTCATTGTCCATTTGGAAGACTCATTTGTAACCAAGCTTTAACTTCCTGACTGATGTCTTGAGATGTTGCTTCAATATAGTCCCATAATATTCTGTCCTCATGATGCCATCTATTTTGTGAAGTGCACCAGACCCTCCTGCACCAAAGCAACCCCCAACATGATGCTGCCACCCCCGTGCTTCACGGTTGGGATGGTGTTCTTTGGCTTGCAAGCCTCCCTCTTTTTTCCTCCAAACATAACGATGGTCATTATGGCCAAACAGTTCTATTTTTGTTTCATCAGACCAGAGGACATTTCTCCAAAAAGTACAATCTTTGTCCCCATGTGCAGTTGCAAACCGTAGTCTGTCTTTTTTATGGCGGTTTTGGAGCAGAGGCTTCTTCTTTGCTGAGTGGCCTTTCAGGTTATGTCGATATAGGACTCGTTTTCCTGTGGATATAGATACTTTCTTTTCTCAAGCATCTTCACACGGTCCTTTGCTGTTGTTCTGGGATTGATTTTCACTCTTCACACCAAAGTACCTTCATCTCTAGGAGACAGAACGCGTCTCCTTCCTGAGCGGTATGACGGCTGCGTGGTCCCATGGTGTTTATACTTGCGTACTATTGTTTGTACAGATGAACGTGGTACCTTCAGGCGTTTGGACATTTCTCACAAGGATGAACCAGACTTGTGGAGGTCTACTATTTTCTTCTGAGGTCTTGACTGATTCCTTTTGATTTTACAATGATGTGAAGCAAAGAGGCACTGAGTTTGAAGGTAGGCCTTGAAATACATCCACAGGTACACCTCCAATTGACTCAAATTACGAAGCTTCTAAAGCCATGACATAATTTTCTGTAATTTTCCAAGCTGTTTAAAGGCACAGTCAACTTAGTGTATGTAAACTTCTGACCAACTGGAATTGTGATACAGTGAATTATAAGTGAAATAATCTGTCTGCGAAAAATTGTTGGAAAATTACTTGTGTCATGCACAAAGTAGATGTCCTAACCGATTGTCAAAAATATATTTGTTAACAATACATTTGTGAAGTGGTTGAAAAATGAGAATCCAACCTAAGACTCCAACCTAAGTGTATATAAACTTCTGATTTCAACTGTATATATAGAATTATGTGGACACCCCTTCAAATTAGTAGATTCAGCTATTTCAGCCACATCCGTTGCTGACATGTGTATAAAATCTAGCACACAGCCATGCAATCTCCATAGACAAACATTGGCAGTAGAATGGCCTTACTGAAGAGCTCAGTGACTTTCAACATGTTACAGTCGTAGGATACCACCTTTCCAACAAGTCAGTTTGTCAAAATTCTGCCTTGCTAGAGCTGCCCCGGGCAACTGTAAGTGCCGGTATTGTGAATTGAAAATGCCTAGGAGCAATAACGGCTCAGCCACAAAGTGGTAGGCCACACAAGCTTACAGAACGGGACCGCCAAGTTCTGAAGCGCGTAGCACGTACTAATCGTCTGTTCTCGGTTGCAACACTCACTACCAAGTTCTAAACTGCCTCTGGAAGCAACGTCAGCACAATAACTGTTAGTCGAGAGCTTCATTAAATGGGTTTCCATGTCCGAGCAGCCGCACACAAACCTAAGATCACCATGCGCAATGCCAAGCGTCGGCTGGAGTGGTGTAAAGCTCAAAGCTATTGGACTCTGGAGGAGTGGAAATACATTCTCACTCTTCACCATCTGGCAATCCTGACGGAAGCAACTGGGTTTGACATATGCCAGGAGAACCCTACCTGCCCCAATGCATAGTGCCAACTGTAAAGTTTGGTGGAGGAGGAATAATGGTCTGGGGCTGTTTTTCAGGGTTTGGGCTAGGCCCCTTAGTTCAGGTGAAGGGACATTTTGACATTCTAGATGATTCTGTGCTTCCAACTTTGTGGCAACAGTTTGGGGAAGGCCCTTTTCTGTTTCAGCATGACAATGCCCCCGCGCACAAAGTGAGATCCATACTGAAATGGTTTGTCAGATCGGTGTGGCAGAACTTGACTGGCCTGCACAGAGCACTGACCTCAACCCCATCGAACACCTTTGGGATGAATTTTCACGCCGACTGCGAGCCAGGCCTAATCCCATCAGTGCCCGACCACACTAATGCTCTTGTGGCTGAATGGAAGCAAGTCCCTGCAGCAATGTTCCAACATCTAGTGGAACGCCTTCCCAGAAGAGTGGAGGCTGTTATAGCAGCAATGTTCCAACATCTAGTGGAAAGCCTTCCCAGAAGAGAAAACTCTTGGGGTTTGGATCGTACAATATTGAGAAAAAAATATTGCTGGATATGTAAGTCTGGTAAGGAAACGTGAACTATGAAAACACGGACTCTTAGCGACTGGCAAGAGAACATCCTGAGAGGTCCAGGAAGCTTTTCATATAAAAGCTGGGCAGTAAAACGAAGGCTTTTCACTATTTTAATGATCAAGGTTTCATAGATGACCAGGCAGACAATTAGGCGAAGGGAAACATGTACGCCAGCAGTAGCTTCCACTTTTCACAAATCAATTCAACTTTTATAACCTCAGCCTATCTGGTGCAGTTTCCAAGAATCCACAGTGTTGTCGAAGCGTGAAAAACTTTTTTCTCTCCCCTTAAGCTGGCACCCGACTCATCGAGTGCAACAAGGGGTTGTTACTGTTACTTCTCTAATTTTAACAAACATAACTAGCGTTGGACAGAAACCGCTGGAGCGGAGCTCCAAGCAAAAAAACTAATGTGATTTAAAGGAGCCTTCTGGCCAGGAGTTAAGATAGTCCGAGCTCAGTTCCCTTCTTTCTAAAGATCTGCCACAAAAAAGGGAAAGTTAAAACTAATCAACACAGAAAAAACCTCCCTCTTCCTCCTTCTTGTTCCCTGTGACATTCTAGTTGAGGCCATGTTCAACCATAAAATGTGCCACAAAAAAAGGAGAGGAGAAAAGAGAGAAAAGTAAGCAGGAACAAGAGAGAGATGTTAGCACAGTCTCCCTGGGGGCTGCTTAAAGACCTCTTCTAGATAGTGCCTTCCTTTCTCCCTCTACCATGTTGTTCTTTCTCTCCCTGT
>NC_092162.1:30930761-30935761 GCF_045791955.1 Oncorhynchus clarkii lewisi | reverse complement strand
TGTGAAAAAAATTATGTTCTTTGGTTTTTGATTTTTATTGCACACTTGTTTTCTGTGTACATACATTTTATTAAGTCATACACCTTACCACCAAGCCCACTTTGTAGAATTTTGTAGAATAGCCCTTCGTGCCAAATCGAATCAAATGCTTTTTTAAAGTCAATAAAGCAAGCAAAGATTTTGCCCTCTTTTTTTTTGGTGGACGTGTTTATTAATTAGTGTGTGTAAGGTCAGTAGTGCGATGGTTAGGGAGAAAGCCAATTTGACATTTACTTATTATATTTTTTTCTTGAAGAAAGGTTTGAATTCTTGAATTCAAAATGCTACAGAAAATCTTTCCCAAGTTACTGTTGACGCAAATTCCCCTGTAATTATTGGGGTCTGATTTGTCTCCACTTTTGTGGATAGGGGAGATGAGCCCCTGGTTCCAGACATCAGGGAAGCAGCCAGAAGTTAAAACCATGTTGAACAATTTAAGCACAGCATTTTGCAACTCAGGTGTGCTGTTTTTCAGCATTTCATTTCTGATGTTGTCTACACCACAAGCTTTTTTTGATTTAATAGATTTTAGCTTTTCATTTAGTTCTTGTTGGGTTATTGGGTAATCTAACGGATTTTGGTTGTTTTTAATGACTGATTCCAGGATGTTCAATTTTTCTTTAATTTCTAATTGGTTCTGTTGTAAGTCTTTTTGTGGGATGTTTTTGTATAGATTATCAAAGTAAGTTTTCCAAATTCCTACATCTTGTATGGCTAATTCTTGTGGCTTTGTTGTGCTTAAATTGTTCCACATGTCCCAGAACTGATTTTGGTCAATTGCGTTTTCAATTTCATCAAGTGTCTTGTTGGTATAATTCAATTTCTTGCATTTCAGTGTTTGTTTATACTGTTTCAGAGTTTCAAAGTATTCATATCGTAGCTCTGGGTTGTTTTGCTGCTTATGTTTTTTGTTTGACATTTGTCTTAGGTGTTTTCTAATTGTTTTACATTCATTATCAAACCATTTGTCAGAAACATTTTGATTTTTGCTTCTGATGTTGCATTGCTTTGGTTTTCTCAAATTTGCTTTCGATGCTGCTTTTTGGAATATGCAGTTGATGTTTTGAGTAGCCGAATTGACACCATCTTTATTGTTTTGGTACTGTGAGTTATTGAAAAACTGTATAGAGTTCATCATTTCATTTGAGTTCAATGTTTCAATGAATGCCTCTGCACTGTTTGGAGCCCATCTGAACGATTGGTTTATGTTGTAAAGTTTATTGGGCTGTTTTTTTGAATGAATATTGCCGGTTAATTTCTTCAGAAACACGTTGATCTGACTGTGATCTGACAATGGTGTCTGTGGTCTGACAGTGAATGCACTAATGGAGGAGGGGTCAATGTCAGTGATGGCATAATCGACTACACTTGTCCCAAGAGCTGAGCAGTAAGTAAACTGACCTAAAGAGTCCCCTCTGATTCTACCATTAAGCATGTACAGGCCTAAGGCTCGACAGAGATGTACTAACTCTTTTCTATTTTTGTTCAGTATTTGGTCAGGACTGTTTCTATTATTTATAATAGGGCTACTGTACAAGGAGGGGTGTCCAAATATGTGGTGGTTACCTCCCGCATCAGTGTAGTCAGGCTCAGAACCTGTTCTTGCATTGAAATCTCCACAAAGAAGCACTTTACCCTGCGCCTGAAATGTAATGATTTCTGTCTGGAGATTGTCAAAAAACTGATCATCATAATATGATGAATCTGAAGGAGGAGCATAAGCTGCACATATGTATACATCATTGTCACAATAGATTGTACCTTTGTTAAGTTTTAGCCAAATGTGAGTGGTACCTTTTTTCATTTCATTCAGTGCTAAGTCCTGCTTATGCCAAATGATGATTCCACCTGAGTCTCGGCCCCGTTTAACATTTTTATGTTTGATTGATGGTAGTAAACTTTCTCTATAGCCTGAGGGACACTGAGTATCTATGTCTCCACGACACCATGTTTCCAGTAGGATTATGATGTCCTGTCCCTTGATGTTTTTAATCAATTCTGGATTAGTTGTTTTATAACCAAAATGTGAAGAGTATAGGCCCTGGATATTCCAAGAGCTGATAGTTAATGATCTCATTTATAATAAGTGATATTCACTGGTTTGAGTAAAGTACATCGAAAAAAAACAAAAACAATACTATATATATATATATATATATATATGCACATACACACATACACACATACATACATACATACATACACACACACACACCCATACATACAATATATATATATATATACATATATACATACATACATATACACATATATACATATATACATATATATATACACATATATATACATACATACATGCACATACACATATACACACATACATACATACATACACACACACGCGCACACACACACACACACACACACACACACACACACACACACACACACTATTACATATAATAATTATTATAATACCGGTGTCAATACATTTAGGAATATTTGTAAACAAATTAATAAGAATGGAATAAGATTGCACTGTACTTATTTTATGTGCAATCTGCAACCCTGTGTGTTTGTGTGTGTGTGCGTGCCCGTGTGTGAATTAAAGGGACTGTCTAGCTCAGTAGTCTGCATATTAGTTGCAGTAGTTGGCGCACCTCTCCTATCTCTGATTGTTCTAGGGGTCTTCTGCCAGAGGTTACCTCAGCATATGTAGGCTGACGATCTGACTGATACATGGTGTGGACTGCATCATGTGGTCTACTTCCCTGAAGGGCAGTGTTCTGACCGACCCTGGAGTAGTGGTCAGAGCTGTGTTGTGATGGGCTGGGTCTAGTAGAGCTGTGTTGTGATGGGACAGGTCTAGTAGAGCTGTGTTGTGATGGGCCGGGTCTAGTAGAGCTGTGTTGTGATGGGCCGGGTCTAGTAGAGCTGTGTTGTGATGGGCCAGGTCTAGTAGAGCTGTGTTGTGATGGGCCGGGTCTAGTAGAGCTGTGTTGTGATGGGCCAGGTCTAGTAGAGCTGTGTTGTGATGGGCCGGGTCTAGTAGAGCTGTGTTGGGATGGGCTGGGTCTAGTAGAGCTGTGTTGTGATGGGCCAGGTCTAGTAGAGCTGTGTTGTGATGGGCCAGGTATAGTAGAGCTGTGTTGTGATGGGCCAGGTCTAGTAGAGCTGTGTTGGGATGGGCTGGGTCTAGTAGAGCTGTGTTGTGATGGGCCGGGTCTAGTAGAGCTGTGTTGTGATGGGCCAGGTCTAGTAGAGCTGTGCTGTGTTGGGCCTGGTCTAGTAGAGCTGTGCTGTAATAAGTCATGTCTGGCTCTTTTCTCCTCGGGATGGTGGAGGTACTGTTGTTTCAGAAGGTGGGGCGGGGGACCTTTGTTGCTGGGGTGATGGGTGTGTGGGTCCCTGCCAAGTGTTGCATCTTTTAGGTCCTTGGCAAAGGTTCTGATACTGTCATGATCAAGATGTATATTATCATATTATCATAAGTGTTGACATGTCAGAGTGGGGTGGTGAGCCGTTCTGACGTTGAGCAGTGAGGCACAGTCCACAGTGATCTGTTGATTTATTTTGTCGATCAACTTTCCTGGGAAGTCTTTTCTTGGTAGGAGGGTGGACACAACTATATTGGTTGTTGGGAACATAGCCTGTGCCCGTTCTGCCACTCTTCTCACTGCCCCAGATACATTTTCACCTTTGGCATGAAGGTCGTTTGTGCCAGTGTGGATGATGATGTTGTCAGGGGTGTCAATCCTGGTCTGACTGAGTAGCTGCATTGCACTCTCAGTTGTAGGACACCAGAACTTATACACCTGGTGTCTAGGGAATAATCTTTCCTGGACTAAGAACTTCCCATTTGAATCAATTAGGATTGCAGTTGTGGGTGATTGTCTGGGCTGGAGCAGACTGGGAGGCTGGTAGGTTAACCTGGGCTGGAGCAGACTGGGAGGCTGGTATTCTGACCTGGGCTGGAGCAGACTGGGAGGCTGGTATTCTGACCTGGGCTGGAGCAGACTTGGAGGCTGGTAGGTTAACCTGGGCTGGAGCAGACTGGGAGGCTGGTATTCTGACCTGGGCTGAGCAGACTGGGAGGCTGGTAGGTTGACCTGGGCTGGAGCAGACTGAGAGGCTGGTAGGTTGACCTGGGCTGGAGCAGACTGGTAGGCTGGTGCAGTGTCATCCGGCTGTGTAGTGGAGGCCATGCTGGTCTCAGGTTCTGCTTGTGTTGTACCAAGCTGGTGGACATGTTCTCTAGATGCAGAGGACACAATGACTCTCTGCCGGTTGAGGGTGTCAATGTACCTCTCTTTTTGTTCGAGCTCCTTTCTTGTTGTGCTCAGATGGTCTCTGAGGTCATCATTTGTCTGACTCAGCTTGTCCATTCTGCTTTCTAATTTAGCTATAGATGCTCTGCTCTCCTCCCTGAACTGTTTCATCTCTTCTTTGAGTTTCTGGACAGTGTCCTCCTCTTGAAGCTTGTTCTCTCTGAGTTCTATGACCTCTGCTTCGACTAGAGAGAGGGTGTTGTGGAAACGTTGCATAGCAGGTGTTCTTATTGAAATTGACATGTCCTTGACTCTGTCTGCTGCAGGTGAGGTAGGTAAAGGGACATTGAGGGCTTCCTGCTGGGTCACAGAGACCATTGGGGTCTGCTTTTCTCCATCTCCCTCCTTGACTTTTTCCTCATTTTCTGAGATGATGTCAGCGTCTGCTTTTAGGGTAGCAAACCTATTCTCAAAAGCCTGGAGGCTTGAATCATTGCCTTGTATCAATACAGTTCCATTATTATATAAGTTTACTGTTTGATATGTGTTGCTCTGGTCAGTTTCTTAAAAAATGCTGATCTGACATCCTTGGCTGATGCCCCTCTTTTTTGAGAAAGGGAAATGGTTGCAAATAACCTTTTTCCATATGTTCCCTCGATTGGTATTAAAGATTAAATTTGCTCTTGTTTTGTAACTGGTAAGATCTGCAAACAGGCATTCATGGTTCTGTCC
>NC_092162.1:30915761-30923261 GCF_045791955.1 Oncorhynchus clarkii lewisi | reverse complement strand
TCCGGTTGCTTCAGGAAGCTTAGAATCAACACAGGTAGACCTCATAGTGGTTCTGATGGACTGTCACCGAAGACAGGTTCATACGGCATTCATAACCCACATAGGCTTCAGGTTGAATTTAGGGGAGCAGGCAATGTATTCCTATGGGGAGAGATGTCATTGTAATCTGTGAGATCAAAAAACCTGTTTTACTGTTAAGGGTTAATGCCACACGGTCAAGGTTAGGCTTGCACAGATCGGGAGGACCTTAGGAACATTCCTGTGGTGGAATTGTCCTTCTAAACCTAACAGTTCCGCCGCTGTCACCCAAAAGAAAATGATGTTGTGGTGCAGGCTTCATTTTGGGCCCACTTTTCTAATGGTCGCTGCGCCTAGACCGAGCGAGCTACGGTCAAGCGGGATATCTCGTTGAACTCGGCACGGCCTAGGGATTATGGTAATGCCATTGCCTGCTCTCTGTGTCTTTAAGCACCGCACTTTGTCAGTCCATCCGTCCTGTGTGTGTGTGAGGGAGCTTTTCTTTGACATCTGTTGGGAGAAATGACTGATTTACAGTTCAGGAGGGTTACCTAGTCACACATATGAAGTTTTGGAGCGATGTGACTTTTTTAACCCTTCGAAACAGCCCCTGAGACACCAATTATGGCACTTCCGGTTGGCACAGGAAGCTATAAGTAAACACATGTCTTGATTGACATAGCCACTTACATAATCCTGAGTTTTAAGTCTTTAAGTTAAGAATTGACTGATCTACACAGGGTTGAATGCACTATGTCTATCAAACTGCAGGCAGGGTATGGGTATACACTTTTAGGGTGATTTTAACCACTTCCGGTTGCTTCAGGAAGCTTAGAATTGACACAGGTAGACCTCATAGTGGTCTGATGGACTGTCATAGAAGACAGGTTCATAAGGCATTCATAACCCACATAGGCTTCAGGTTGAATTTAGAGGTGCAGGCAATGTATTCCTATGGGGAGAGAAGTCAAAGCAAGCTGTTTGAAGTAAACACCTTCTTTTTACTGTGAAGGGTTAATGCCACACGGTCAAGGTTAGGCTTGCACGGATTGGGAGGACCTCAGGAACGTACCTGAGGTCGAATTGTGCTTCTCACCCTAACGGTTCTCTCACTGTCACCCAAAATCAAATGACATTGTGGGGCAGGCTTCATTTTGGGCCTTCTTTTTTTCAAGGTCGCTGCACTCAGAATGAGCTACGGTCAAGCGGGGCGTCTCGTTGAACTCGGCACAGTCTGGAGACTATGGTGATGCCATTTTTTGTGTTGATTTCAGAATGCCATTTTGGTGATGGTCCCTCTCCGTTTAAACATATTGCAAATGTACAAAAGTCAACTAGCAAGTCAGTGTCCTTCAGTCAATTAGATGTCATTATGACACCAAACCCACTTTTTCCTACTCATTTAGAAGCCAACTATCACATATGTCAGAGCAGGCCCATAATTCACAGCGCCTTCAGTTTAAAACATAATAAAAAGGTAAAACACATAGTTACGTTCTAGCTGCGGGTCCAGTTCGGACATTATGTGAAGGCCTATGTGAGGCGACCCCGAATCCCGAGTTTCGGCTCGATAGGTCCTTCGGTGCCCGAGCAAAACCCTAATTGGTGCTGAAAATCCACTTTATTACATGCCTTGCTACGGGGTCCTTGAATGAGCTATCGGACAGAAACGTTGGGGTCCGTCTCTATGGGCCGAGCCGGTTTCAATGCACCTAGCCTTGCGTCTCTGAGACTTTTCTAAATGTCGTCATTTTCGTAATGGTCAAAATGAATTGAAGTCATTGCAAATGTACGAGGCTGTTTCTTGGTCCGAGAACCTTCTAGAGCCACCTAACTCCCCACACACTATCGACCGGAGGTCTAGAACAGGTTTGTAAAGTTTCGGAACTCTAGGTCTGACGGTTCTTTTTTAGCTCGAACAAAGCTAACAATTGCAGCCACTGTCTGTCTCTACGCACCCCAATACGTCCCTCCTTCCAAGTTGTGTTTTACTGTGATTTAGTTTTCCTTTGAAATTTTATGGGAAAAATTACTGATTTACAGTTCATGGGGGTTGCCTAATCACACATATGAAGTTTTGGACAGATCTGACTTTTTTAACCCTTCGAAACAGCCCCTGAGACACCAATTATGGCACTTCCGGTTGGCACAGGAAGCTATAAGTCAACACATATCCTCATTGGGGTATTATTTTACAGAATCCTGAGTTTTAAGTCTTTACGTTAAGAATTGACTGATTGACTGACAGGGTTGAATGCACTATGTCTATCAAACTGCAGGCAGGGTATGGGTATACACTTTTAGGGTGATTTTAACCACTTCCGGTTGCTTCAGGAAGCTTAGAATCAACACAGGTAGACCTCATAGTGGTCTGATGGACTGTCACCGAAGACAGGTTCATACGGCATTCATAACCCACATAGGCTTCAGGTTGAATTTAGGGGAGTAGGCAATGTATTCCTATGGGGAGAGAAATCAATGCAAACTGTTTGATGTAAACACCTTCTTTTAACTGTTAAGGGTTAATGCCATACGGTCAAGGTTAGGTTGCACGGATCGGAAGGACCTACTTTTCTAATGGTCTCTGCCCCTAGACCGAGCGAGCTACGGTCAAGCGGGATATCTCGTTGAACTCGGCACGGCCTAGGGATTATGGTAATGCCATTGCCTGCTCTCTGTGTCTTTAAGCACCGCACTTTGTCACTCCATCCTTGCTGTTTGTGTGTGTGAGAGCTTTTCTTTGACATCTGTTGGGAGAAATGACTGACTTACAGTTTATGGGGGTTGCCTAATCACACATATGAAGTTTTGAAAAGATCTGACCTTTTTAACCCTTGGCAACTGCCACTATGACACCATTTAAGGCACTTCCGGTTGGCACAGGAAGCTATAAATAAACTCATATCCTGATTGGGGTATGCCTTTACAGAATCCTAAGTTATAAGTCTTTACGTAAAGAACTGAGTTATTTACGGAGGGTTTAGTGAGTGTGTGTTATTTCAGAAAATCATAGAAAATCACAGAAATCTCGCAGAGCTCCGCAGCACACTTTAAAAACATTCGTATGAACACCCTGCAACTGGATCTGTAACTGTTGAAAAAAAAAACGCCTATTTGTGAACATCACCAATTTGTCATTGTACGATTTCTCTTAAATGACGATAGATGTTTTTTTTTTTATTGACACCGGAGGCTCCTTGACTTTGACTTGAAGTGGAAAAATGATTTCTCTATTTCCATTTTGGACTTTTAATCCCAGAAAAATGGCCATAACTCAAAAACCGTTGAGGCCTAGACGCCATCTTGTTCGGGGCCAACTGCCCATTATGCCAAACCTACGCTCACCAAGTTTCGGCTTCGAAATATTTTCAGTTTTCGAGATAAGGCCCCGTCGTGATTCGTGATGTTTAGTACAATTGCCATATGATTCCTTATGCCCTCTTGTGGGAATTTCCAGGATAGCGGAAAAATGGACCAAAATTTGTTTATTTTATAAAACGGAAACCGAATGTCCGACAAAGTTCATTTGATGACTTCCCGGTAGGTCCGGCCCTACCGCACGGCCCGACGCCGACTGCAAATTTTACAAAAGTTTTCGGACGTCTAGTAAGGGACCGTACATTTCCAATATGGACTTTCTCACTAAGCATACACAAAATGTAAAAATGTTCCCTTAAGGTATGGAAGGTAATCGATAAGGATGGGGAAAAACTGGGATTGCATGTTGCCGTATCTGATGTTTGCCATTAGAGAGGTTCCTCAAGCCTCGCTGGGGTTTTCTCCCTTTGAGCTGGTATATGGGAGACATCCCCGGGGAATCTTAGACATCGCCCAGGAAACCTGGGAGCACCAATCCACCCCGTATACTAGTGTCATAGAGCACGTCACGGCAATGCAAGACAGGATAGCCACAGTCATGCCCATCGTCAGAGAGCACATGAGACAAGCACAGGAGCACCAGCGGCACACTTATAACCGGCAGGCTACCCTGAGGGAATTTCAACCGGGAGATAAGGTGTTAGTGCTGATCCCCACGGTAGAGTGTAAACTACTAGCCACATAGAAAGGACCATATGAAGTACTGGAGAGAATAGGAGAAGTCAATTATCGGATACGACAGCCAGGTCGACGGCCCCAGGAACAGGATTTATCACATAAACCTGTTAAAAGCATGGAGAGAGAGAGAAACACTAATGGTCACATACCCCACACACACTCAGGAGACAGCCGAAGTAAATGTTTCACCCACTCTGTCCCCAGCACAAGTACAGGAAGTAAAGACCCTGATCCAGAAAAACAGAGATGTGTTTTCAGAGGTACCTGGCCGAACTGAGGTTACGGCTCATGATATCGTTTCCCTACCAGGGAGAAAAGTGAGCATGAGGCCATATCGGGTACCCGAGGCTCGACAGGCCGCGATTAGAGCAGACACTGAGAAAATGTTGACAGCTGGAGTGATCGAAGAGTCACATAGTGAGTGGTCTAGCCCAATTGTGATGGTCTCCAAGCCCGATGGGTCTTTGCGGTTCTGTAACGACTTTCGGAAGGTAAATGAAATCTCCAAGTTTGATGCCTACCCCATGCCCCGAGTAGATGAACTACTGGAGAAAATTGGTAATGCTCGGTACATTACGACCCTTGATCTGACAAAAGGGTACTGGCAAATTCCTCTGACCCCCAGGGCCAAAGAAAATACAGCCTTTGCAACACCTGACGGTTTGTTTCAATACACCGTCATGCCATTCGGCTTACACGGGGCCCCAGCCACCTTTCAACGGCTCATGGACAAAGTCCTAAAACCGCACAAAGCATACGCCGCAGTTTATTTAGATGACGTGGGGATCTACAGCCCAGATTGGGAATCCCACTTACAGGCAGTGTTAGACGCCCTTAGAAAGGCAGGGCTCACGGCAAACCCTGCCAAGTGTTATGTGGGGTCAGAGGAAACAGAGTATCTGGGGTACACTGTGGGAAGAGGGTTAATCAAACCCCAACGTAAGAAGGTGAAGGCAATTAGAGAATGGCCGAAACCAGTAAATAAGAGGCAGGTTCGAGCCTTCCTAGGGCTGACCGGTTACTACCGGAAGTTCATCCCAAGTTATGCCACAGTGGCCGCCCCACTTACCGACATGACTAGAGCCAGAGGGCCAAACATGGTCAAATGGGATGAAAGGGCCACCAAAGCATTTAGGACATTACAGGAGGCTCTCTGCTGTAATCCAGTGCTGGTGGTACCCGACTTTGAGAGAGAGTTTGTGGTTCAGACGGATGCCTCAGAGGTCGGCTTGGGAGCAGTGCTATCCCAAGAGGTAGAAGGGGTGGAACACCCCATCCAGTTTTTAAGCAGGAAGCTGGAACCACGGGAAACCAACTACTCAGTCGTTGAGAAAGAGGCGCTGGCAGTAAAGTGGGCTCTAGAAAGCCTGAAATACTACCTGCTGGGGCGCCACTTCACCCTCGTCAGTGACCATGCCCCACTCACCTGGATGCATAGGGCTAAAGAGAAGAACGCTCGGGTGATGCGGTGGTTTTTGAGTCTCCAACCGTTTCATTTTGACTTGAAACACAGAGCAGGGAAGGAAATGGGAAACGATCCCGCATGCACGCATATTTTGCTGCGGTAGCCCGACCTAGGGGGTCGGATCTAGGGGGAGAGATGTGTGGCAAAGAAGGGGGTCGAGTGATAAATGGCAGATATGTGAGAGCAGAACTAATAAACGGGCTCTGCTCGATCACTAAAATGGCCACCCCTGTCAGAACTACAGATCACAAAATGGCCGACCGCCAAAACTACAAGTCCCAGAAGCAAGGGGAACCCTCAGAAGGTGGAGCCGACCCACAGATAAAGGGTCAAGAAAAACCAGGAAGAGGAAGAGAGAGTGCTGGAAGGATCTATGAACAATAGAGAAAGAGACAATAGAGATTGGCTGGATTTAATGTGTATGAGCTGGATTGTTTTGGACTTACCTGTTGGTGTTTGGACCTGGACCTACCGAGAACCCGATTCGTGTACCGAACCCTGCTATCCTTGACCTCGCCTACGGCCTGGGTGGACCAGGACGGAGAAACAAACAGGTACTGTCCTGTTCGAAAGAACTCTCATTGTTGGGTGATTTGGTGACAGTTTACCACTTAATTTGTGACAAACGCTCCTAACCTTGAAGAGGTTTGCCACAACACATACATACATGCATACATACATACATGCATACATACATACACATGCACATACACATACATACATACACACACACGCACACACACACACACACACACACACACACACTATTACATGTGTGTGTGCGCGTGTGTGCGTGCCCGTGTGTGAATTAAAGGGACTGTCTAGCTCAGTAGTCTGCATATTAGTTGCAGTAGTTTGCGCACTTCTCCTATCTCTGATTGTTCTAGGGGTCTTCTGCCAGAGGTTACCTCAGCATATGTAGGCTGATGATCTGACTGATACATGGTGTGGACTGCATCATGTGGTCTACTTCCCTGAAGGGCAGTGTTCTGACCGACCCTGGAGTAGTGGTCAGAGCTGTGTTGTGATGGGCTGGGTCTAGTAGAGCTGTGTTGTAATGGGCCGGGTCTAGTAGAGCTGTGTTGTGATGGGCCGGGTCTAGTAGAGCTGTGTTGTGATGGGCCGGGTCTAGTAGAGCTGTGTTGTGATGGGCCGGGTCTAGTAGAGCTGTGTTGTGATGGGCGGGTCTAGTAGAGCTGTGTTGTGATGGGCCAGGTCTAGTAGAGCTGTGTTGTGATGGGCCAGGTCTAGTAGAGCTGTGTTGTGATGGGCCAGGTCTAGTAGTGCTGTTTTGTGATGGGCCAGGTCTAGTAGAGCTGTGTTGTGATGGGCCAGGTCTAGTAGAGCTGTGTTGTGATGGGCCAGGTCTAGTAGAGCTGTGTTGTGATGGGCTGGGTCTAGTTGTGCTGTCCTGAGGCGGGTCTGGTCTGGTAAATGTGTGCTGTGTTGGGCCTGGTCTAGTAGAGCTGTGCTGTAATAAGCCATGTCTGGCTCTTTTCTCCTCGGGATGGTGGATGTACTGTTGTTTCAGAAGGTGGGGCGGAGGACCTCTGTTGCTGGGGTGATGGGTGTGTGGGTCCCTGCCAAGTGTTGCATGTTTTAGGTCCTTGGCAAAGGTTCTGATACTGTCCTGATCAAGATGTATATTATCATATAAGTGTTGACATGTCAGAGTGGGGTGGTGAGCCGTTCTGACGTTGAGCAGTGAGGCACAGTCCACAGTGATCTGTTGATTTATTTTGTCGATCAACTTCCCTGGGAAGTCTTTTCTTGGTAGGAGGGTGGACACAACTATATTGGTTGTTGGGAACATAGCCTGTGCCAGTTCTGCAACTCTTCTCACTGCCCCAGATACATTTTCACCTTTGGCATGAATGTCGTTTGTGCCAGTGTGGATGATGATGTTGTCAGGGGTGTCAATCCTGGTCTGACTGAGTAGCTGCATTGCACTCTCAGTTGTA
>NC_092162.1:30876724-30879224 GCF_045791955.1 Oncorhynchus clarkii lewisi | reverse complement strand
ACACAGCTCTACTAGACCCGGCCCATCACAACACAGCTCTACTAGACCCGGCCCATCACAACACAGCTCTACTAGACCTGTCCCATCACAACACAGCTCTACTAGACCCAGCCCATCACAACACAGCTCTGACCACTACTCCAGGGTCGGTCAGAACACTGCCCTTCAGGGAAGTAGACCACATGATGCAGTCCACACCATGTATCAATTAGATCGTCAGCCTACATATGCTGAGGTAACCTCTGGCAGAAGACCCCTAGAACAATCAGAGATAGGAGAGGTGCGCCAACTACTGCAACTAATATGCAGACTACTGAGCTAGACAGTCCCTTTAATTCACACACGGGCACGCACACGCACACACACACACACACAAACACACAGGGTTGCAGATTGCACATAAAATAAGTACAGTGCAATCTTATTCCATTCTTATTAATTTGTTTACAAATATTCCTAAATGTATTGACACCGGTATTATAATAATTATTATATGTAATGGTGTGTGTGTGTGTGTGTGTGCGCGTGTGTGTGTATGTATGTATGTATGTGTGTATATGTGTATGTGCATGTATGTGTATATATGTATGTGTATATATATATATATATATATGTGTATATGTGTATATATGTATATATATGTGTATGTGTATGTATATATATATACATATATGTATGTGTGTGTGTGTGTATGTGTGTGTGTGTGTGTGTGTGTGTATGTATGTATGTATGTGTGTATATGTATGTGTATGTATATATATGTATGTATGTGTATGTGTATGTATGTATATATATATGTATATGTATGTATATGTGTATGTATGTATATATATATGTATATATGTATATATATATATATATATATATATATATGTATGTATGTGTGTATGTATGTATATGTGTATATATATATATATATATATAGTATTTTATTTTTTTTGTTTTTTTCGATGTACTTTACTCAAACCAGTGAATATCACTTATTATAAATGAGATCATTAACTATCAGCTCTTGGAATATCCAGGGCCTATACTCTTCACATTTTGGTTATAAAACAACTAATCCAGAATTGATTAAAAACATCAAGGGACAGGACATCATAATCCTACTGGAAACATGGTGTCGTGGAGACATAGATACTCAGTGTCCCTCAGGCTATAGAGAAAGTTTACTACCATCAATCAAACATAAAAATGTTAAACGGGGCCGAGACTCAGGTGGAATCATCATTTGGCATAAGCAGGACTTAGCACTGAATGAAATGAAAAAAGGTACCACTCACATTTGGCTAAAACTTAACAAAGGTACAATCTATTGTGACAATGATGTATACATATGTGCAGCTTATGCTCCTCCTTCAGATTCATCATATTATGATGATCAGTTTTTTGACAATCTCCAGACAGAAATCATTACATTTCAGGCGCAGGGTAAAGTGCTTCTTTGTGGAGATTTCAATGCAAGAACAGGTTCTGAGCCTGACTACACTGATGCGGGAGGTAACCACCACATATTTGGACACCCCTCCTTGTACAGTAGCCCTATTATAAATAATAGAAACAGTCCTGACCAAATACTGAACAAAAATGGAAAAGAGTTAGTACATCTCTGTCGAGCCTTAGGCCTGTACATGCTTAATGGTAGAATCAGAGGGGACTCTTTAGGTCAGTTTACTTACTGCTCAGCTCTTGGGACAAGTGTAGTCGATTATGCCATCACTGACATTGACCCCTCCTCCATTAGTGCATTCACTGTCAGACCACAGACACCATTGTCAGATCACAGTCAGATCAACGTGTTTCTGAAGAAATTAACCGGCAATATTCATTCAAAAAAACAGCCCAATAATCTTTACAACATAAACCAATCGTTCAGATGGGCTCCAAACAGTGCAGAGGCATTCATTGAAACATTGAACTCAAATGAAATGATGAACTCTATACAGTTTTTCAATAACTCACAGTACCAAAACAATAAAGATGGTGTCAATTCAGCTACCCAAAACATCAACTGCATATTCCAAAAAGCAGCATCGAAAGCAAATTTGAGAAAACCAAAGCAATGCAACATCAGAAGCAAAAATCAAAATGTTTCTGACAAATGGTTTGATAATGAATGTAAAACAATTAGAAAACACCTAAGACAAATGTCAAACAAAAAACATAAGCAGCAAAACAACCCAGAGCTACGATATGAATACTTTGAAACTCTGAAACAGTATAAACAAACACTGAAATGCAAGAAATTGAATTATACCAACAAGACACTTGATGAAATTGAAAACGCAATTGACCAAAATCAGTTCTGGGACATGTGGAACAATTTAAGCACAACAAAGCCACAAGAATTAGCCATACAAGATGTAGGAATTTGGAAAACTTACTTTGATAATCTATACAAAAACATCCCACAAAAAGACTTAAACCAGAACCAATTAGAAATTAAAGAAAAATTGAACATCCTGGAATCAGTCATTAAAAACAACCAAAATCCATTAGA
>NC_092162.1:30774224-30859224 GCF_045791955.1 Oncorhynchus clarkii lewisi | reverse complement strand
TTAGAAAGCAGAATGGACAAGCTGAGTCAGACAAATGATGACCTCAGAGACCATCTGAGCACAACAAGAAAGGAGCTTGAACAAAAAGAGAGGTACATTGACACCCTCAACCGGCAAATGATTGTTTTCCTATGGTTGAGAAGCATATTTTGAAAATCTGAGATGACAGTGTTGTTTGCAAAAGGCTAAGCTTGAGAGATGGCATATTTATTTCATTTCATTTGCGATTTTCATGAATATTTTCATGAATAGTTAACGTTCAAGCTCATTACCATAACGCAACGTTAACTTCTCAACCATAGGAAAACAATCATTTGTGTAACAGTAGCTAGCTAGCGTAGCATTTAGCGTTAGCATCCAGCAGGCAACATTTCAACAAAAAACAAGAAAAGCCTTCAAATAAAATAATTTACCTTTGAAGAACTTCGGATGTTTTCAATGAGGAGACTCTCAGTTAGATAGCAAATGCTCAGTTTTTCCAAAAAGATTATTTGTGTATTAGAAATAGCTCCGTTTTGTACATCACATTTGGCTACCAAAAAAACCCGAAAATTCAGTCCTCAAAACGCAAACTTTTTTCCAAATGAACTCCATAATATCGTCTGAAAACATGGCAAACGTTGTTTAGAATCAATCCTCAAGGTGTTTTTCACATATCTCTTCGATGATATATCGTTCGTGGAAGCCTGGTTTCTCCTCTCTATCAAATGGAAAAATACTTGCACCTGGCAATTTCGACGCAGGACACCAGGCGGACACTTGGAAAATGTAGTCTCTTATGGTCAATCTTCCAATGATATGCCTACAAATACGTCACAATGCTGCCCAAATCTTGGGGGAACGGCAGAAGGTCTAAGCTTATTCCTGTCGCATTCACAGCCATATAAGGAGACATTAGAAAACAGACCTTCAGAAATTCTGCTCATTTCCTGTTTGACGTTTCATCTTGGTTTCACCTTGTAGAATGAGTTCTGGGGCACTCACAGACAATATCTTTGCAGATTCTGAAACTTCAGAGTGTTTTCTTTCCAAAACTGTCAATAATATGCATAGTCGAGCATCTTTTCGTGACAAAATATTGCGCTTAAAACGGGAACGTTTTTTATCCAATAATGAAATAGCGCCCCCATAGACTAAACTGGTTTATTAACCTCTTGGATCTCTAGGGGCGCTATTTCAAACTGCAAGACTCAATAGAAGACAATACAAGCAACAAACCAAAAAGACAGGCTGCTTTTGAAAAAGTAACTATTTTTCATAAAATTGTACAGTTATCTTAGCTAGCTGAATTGCTAGCTGAATTGTTCACCTGTTGCTAAGCAGTTGCTAGGGACTCTCCTGGAAGAAGCTAGCTAGCTTACAAAGAATAACAAAAAAATATCTAGTTAACAGAAGAAAGGAAGACAAAATAAGGACAGAAGAAAAAGGAAAAGAAAACAGGACAACAAAGTGAAACAGTCCTCTAAAGAAACAAGAGACCATAATACAAGAAACAGCACTTCTATTGCAACATTGTAGCCAACATCACCAGCGTTGCTATGGAAATTGTTTACCCACCAGACATCCAAACAGAGAAAGCTAAGAAAAGTTTCAAAGGTTTGTTGATGGGAGCCCTCAATGTCCCTTTACCTACCTCACCTGCAGCAGACAGAGTCAAGGACATGTCAATTTCAATAAGAACACCTGCTATGCAACATTTCCACAACACCCTCTCTCTAATCGAAGCAGAGGTCATAGAACTCAGAGAGAACAAGCTTTAAGAGGAGGACACTGTCCAGAAACTCAAAGAAGAGATGAAACAGTTCAGCCCAGTTCAGCCCTGCTCCAGCCCAGGTCAACCTACCAGCCTCTCAGTCTGCTCCAGCCCAGGTCAACCTACCAGCCTCCCAGTCTGCTCCAGCCCAGGTCAGAATACCAGCCTCCCAGTCTGCTCCACCCAGACAATCACCCACAACTGCAATCCTAATTGATTCAAATGGGAAGTTCTTAGTCCAGGAAAGATTATTCCCTAGACACCAGGTGTATAAGTTCTGGTGTCCTACAACTGAGAGTGCAATGCAGCTACTCAGTCAGACCAGGATTGACACCCCTGACAACATCATCATCCACACTGGCACAAACGACCTTCATGCCAAAGGTGAAAATGTATCTGGGGCAGTGAGAAGAGTGGCAGAACGGGCACAGGCTATGTTCCCAACAACCAATATAGTTGTGTCCACCCTCCTACCAAGAAAAGACTTCCCAGGAAAGTTGATCGACAAAATAAATCAACAGATCACTGTGGACTGTGCCTCACTGCTCAACGTCAGAACGGCTCACCACCCCATCAGGACAGTATCAGAACCTTTGCCAAGGACCTAAAAGATGCAACACTTGGCAGGGACCCACACACCCATCACCCCAGCAACAAAGGTCCCCCGCCCCACCTTCTTAAACAACAGTACCTCCACCATCCCGAGGAGAAAAGAGCCAGACATGGCTTATTACAGCACAGCTCTACTAGACCAGATTATAAATACTACTACTAGACCAGTTTACAAATATTCCTAAATGTATTGACACCGGTATTATAATAATTATTATATGTAATGGTGTGTGTGTGTGTGTGTGCGTGTATGTATGTATGTATGTATGGGAAATCTGTGTGCATGTATGTGCATGTATGTATGTATGTATGTATATATATATATGTGTGTATGTATGTATGTGTATAATTGTGTATGTATGTATGTATATGTATGTATATGTATGTATGTACAGTGCCTTGCGAAAGTATTCGGCCCCCTTGAACTTTGCGACCTTTTGCCACATTTCAGGCTTCAAACATAAAGAAATAAAACTGTATTTTTTTGTGAAGAATCAACAACAAGTGGGACACAATCATGAAGTGGAAAGACATTTATTGGATATTTCAAACTTTTTTAACAAATCCAAAAATTAAAAATTGGGCGTGCAAAATTATTCAGCCCCTTTACTTTCAGTGCAGCAAACTCTCTCCAGAAGTTCAGTGAGGATCTCTGTATGATCCAATGTTGACCTAAATGACTAATGATGATAAATACAATCTACCTGTGTGTAATCAAGTCTCCGTATAAATGCACCTGCACTGTGATAGTCTCAGAGGTCCGTTATAAGCGCAGAGAGCATCATGAAGAACAAGGAACACACCAGGCAGGTCCGAGATACTGTTGTGAAGTTTAAAGCCGGATTTGGATACAAAAAGATTTCCCAAGATTTAAACATCCCAAGGAGCACTGTGCAAGCGATAATATTGAAATGGAAGGAGTATCCGACCACTGCAAATCTACCAAGACCTGGCCGTCCCTGTAAATTTTCAGCTCATACAAGGAGAATACTGATCAGAGATGCAGCCAAGAGGCCCACGATCACTCTGGATGAACTGCAGAGATCTACAGCTGAGGTGGGAGACTCCGTCCATAGGACAACAATCAGTCGTATATTGCACAAATCTGGCCTTTATGGAAGAGTGGCAAGAAGAAAGCCATTTCTTAAAGATATCCATAAAAAGTGTCGTTTAAAGTTTGCCACAAGCCACCTGGGAGACACACCAAACATGTGGAAGAAGGTGCTCTGGTCAGATGAAACCAAAATTGAACTTTTTGGCAACAATGCAAAACGTTATGTTTGGGGTAAAAGCAACACAGCTGAACACACCATCCCCACTGTCAAACATGGTGGTGGCAGCATCATGGTTTGGGCCTGCTTTTCTTCAGCAGGGACAGGGAAGATGGTTAAAATTGATGGGAAAATGGATGGAGCCAAATACAGGACCATTCTGGAAGAAAACCTGATGGAGTCTGCAAAATACCTGAGACTGGGACGGAGATTTGTCTTCCAACAAGACAATGATCCAAAACATAAAGCAAAATCTACAATGGAATGGTTCAGAAATAAACATATCCAGGTGTTAGAATGGCCAAGTCAAAGTCCAGAACTGAATCCAATCGAGAATCTGTGGAAAGAACTGAAAACTGCTGTTCACAAATGCTCTCCATCCAACCTCACTGAGCTCGAGCTGTTTTGCAAGGAGGAATTGGAAAAAATGTCAGTCTCTCGATGTGCAAAACTGATAGACATACCCCAAGCGACTTACAGCTCTAATCGCAGCAAAAGGTGGCGCTACAAAGTATTAACTTAAGGGGGCTGAATAATTTTGCACGCCCAATTTTTCAGTTTTTGATTTGTTAAAAAAGTTTGAAATATCCAATAAATGTCGTTCCACTTCATGATTGTGTCCCACTTGTTGTTGATTCTTCACAAAAAAATACAGTTTTATATCTTTATGTTTGAAGCCTGAAATGTGGCAAAAGGTTGCAAAGTTCAAGGGGGCCGAATACTTTCGCAAGGCACTGTATGTATGTATGTATGTGTATGTGTGTATATGTATGTGTATATGTATGTATATATATATATATATATATAGTATTTTTTTTTTCTTTTTTTTTCCGATGTACTTTACTCAAACCAGTGAATATCACTTATTATAAATGAGATCATTAACTATCAGCTCTTGGAATATCCAGGGCCTATACTCTTCACATTTTGGTTATATAACAACAAATCCAGAATTGATTAAAAACATCAAGGGACAGGACATCATAATCCTACTGGAAACATGGTGTCGTGGAGACATAGATACTCAGTGTCCCTCAGGCTATAGAGAAAGTTTACTACCATCAATCAAACATAAAAATGTTAAACGGGGCCGAGACTCAGGTGGAATCATCATTTGGCATAAGCAGGACTTAGCACTGAATGAAATGAAAAAAAGTACCACTCACATTTGGCTAAAACTTAACCTCTAGCACTTAGCCATCCCGATCCGGGATCGTGAATACAGACTCAAGCTCATTACCATAACGCAACGTTAACTATTCATGAAAATCGCAAATGAAATGAAATAAATATGCCATCTCTCAAGCTTAGCCTTTTGCAAACAACACTGTCATCTCAGATTTTCAAAATATGCTTCTCAACCATAGGAAAACAATCATTTGTGTAACAGTAGCTAGCGTAGCATTTAGCGTTAGCATTAGCGTTAGCATCCAGCAGGCAACATTTCAACAAAAAACAAGAAAAGCCTTCAAATAAAATAATTTACCTTTGAAGAACTTCGGATGTTTTCAATGAGGAGACTCTCAGTTAGATAGCAAATGCTCAGTTGTTCCAAAAAGATTCTTTGTGTATTAGAAATAGCTCCGTTTTGTACATCACATTTGGCTACCAAAAAAAACGAAAATTCAGTCCTCAAAACGCAAACTTTTTTCCAAATTAACTCCATAATATCGACTGAAAACATGGCAAACGTTGTTTAGAATCAATCCTCGAGGTGTTTTTCACATATCTCTTCGATGATATATCGTTCGTGGAAGCCTGGTTTCTCCTCTCTATCAAATGGAAAAATACTTGCACCTGGCGTTACGCACCAATTTCGACGCAGGACACCAGGCGGACACTTGGAAAATGTAGTCTCTTATGGTCAATCTTCCAATGATATGCCTACAAATACGTCACAATGCTGCCGACATCTTGGGGGAACGGCAGAAGGTCTAAGCTTATTCCTGTCGCATTCAAAGCCATATAAGGAGACATTAGAAAACAGAGCTTCAGAAATTCTGCTCATTTCCTGTTTGACGTTTCATCTTGGTTTCGCCTTGTAGAATGAGTTCTGGGGCACTCACAGACAATATCTTTGCAGATTCTGAAACTTCAGAGTGTTTTCTTTCCAAAACTGTCAATAATATGCATAGTCGAGCATCTTTTCGTGACAAAATATTGCGCTTAAAACGGGAACGTTTTTTATCCAATAATGAAATAGCGCCCCCATAGACTAAACTGGTTAATTAACAAAGGTACAATCTATTGTGACAATGATGTATACATATGTGCAGCTTATGCTCCTCCTTCAGATTCATCATATTATGATGATCAGTTTTTTGACAATCTCCAGACAGAAATCATTACATTTCAGGCGCAAGGTAAAGTGCTTCTTTGTGGAGATTTCAATGCAAGAACAGGTTCTGAGCCTGACTACACTGATGCGGGAGGTAACCACCACATATTTGCACACCCCTCCTTGTACAGTAGCCCTATTATAAATAATAGAAACAGTCCTGACCAAATACTGAACAAAAATGGAAAAGAGTTAGTACATCTCTGTCGAGCCTTAGGCCTGTGTACATGCTTAATGGTAGAATCAGAGGGGACTCTTTAGGTCAGTTTAGTTACTGCTCAGCTCTTGGGACAAGTGTAGTCGATTATGCCATCACTGACATTGACCCCTCCTCCATTAGTGCATTCACTGTCAGACCACAGACACCATTGTCAGATCACAGTCAGATCAACGTGTTTCTGAAGAAATTAACCGGCAATATTCATTCAAAAAAACAGCCCAATAAACTTTACAACATAAACCAATCGTACAGATGGGCTCCAAACAGTGCAGAGACATTCATTGAAACATTGAACTCAAATGAAATTATGAACTCTATACAGTTTTTCAATAACTCACAGTACCAAAACAATAAAGATGGTGTCAATTCAGCTACCCTAAACATCAACTGCATATTCCAAAAAGCAGCATCGAAAGCAAATTTGAGAAAACCAAAGCAATGCAACATCAGAAGCAAAAATCTAAATGTTTCTGACAAATGGTTTGATAATGAATGTAAAACAATTAGAAAACACCTAAGACAAGTGTCAAACAAAAAACATAAGCAGCAAAACAACCCAGAGCTACGATATGAATACTTTGAAACTCTGAAACAGTATAAACAAACACTGAAATGCAAGAAATTGAATTATACCAACAAGACACTTGATGAAATTGAAAACGCAATTGACCAAAATCAGTTCTGGGACATGTGGAACAATTTAAGCACAACAAAGCCACAAGAATTAGCCATACAAGATGTAGGAATTTGGAAAACTTATTTTGATAATCTATACAAAAACATCCCACAAAAAGACTTACAACAGAACCAATTAGAAATTAAAGAAAAATTTAACATCCTTGAATCAGTCATTAAAAACAACCAAAATCCATTAGATTACCCAATAACCCAACAAGAACTAAATGAAAAGCTAAAATCTATTAAATCAAAAAAGGCTTGTGGTGTAGACAACATCAGAAATGAAATACTGAAAAACAGCACACCTGAGTTGCAAAATGCTGTGCTTAAATTGTTCAACATGGTTTTAACTTCTGGCTGCTTCCCTGATGTCTGGAACCAGGGGCTCATCTCCCCTATCCACAAAAGTGGAGACATATCAGACCCCAATAATTACAGGGGAATTTGCGTCAACAGTAACTTGGGAAAGATTTTCTGTAGCATTTTGAATTCAAGAATTCAAACCTTTCTTCAAGAAAAAAATGTAATTTTGCACGCCCAATTTTTCAGTTTTTGATTTGTTAAAAAAGTTTTAAATATCCAATAAATGTCGTTCCACTTCATGATTGTGTCCCACTTGTTGTTGATTCTTCACAAAAAAATACAGTTTTATATCTTTATGTTTGAAGCCTGAAATGTGACAAAAGGTCGCAAAGTTCAAGGGGGCCGAATATTTTCGCAAGGCACTGTATATACAGGTGTAACAGGTGTGACAGATATAGCTTCTATTGCCTGTTTGAGTATTTGTTTAATAGCCTACTGATTCTATGAGCACCAAGCCGCATGCACCGGCAAAATGTTGAATTAAGCAATTTCACAGATTCGGCTGTTTTTAATATTTGCTAAGCTGTAATAATGGCTTTATCATTTTTAGTCGTTAGAACAGACTGGTATTGCTTAACATTTGCTTAACCTTTTGCGCGTAGGGGGCAGTATTTTCGTTTTTGGCTAAAAAACATACCCATTTGAAATGGCCTATTTCTCAGCCCCAGAAACTAGAATATGCATATAATTGTCAGATTAGGATAGAAAACACTCTAAAGTTTCCAGAACTGTAAAGAAGAAGTTTCCAGAACTGTAAGGAAGAAACTAAATGGCTGAAATGATGTTGCGTCTTCAGCATGGACAGCACAATAAATACTTGCTGTTATGTGTTGCCTTTTCGCTGCAGTAGGGAGGAGAGCGAGACAACGTGCACCTGTCACACAGGCACTCGCTGTCATTTCTTTTAATACAGTGTCACCATCGGGCTCTTTCTTGAGTCATTTGTGTGTCTTAATTATTTAATTAAACAGTGTGCTTAAAGCATCAGCCAAGCTCAGTGCCTATGTAGGTGATTGTATTCAAACACATAGGGTGTGTCTGATATGGAAAAATACATTTTAACATTAGAACAGGATTACTCTCGGTCGACAAATATTTGTTTTTGTCGGGGACAGCCCTGCAATCAGTCTTACCCTTGCTCTACTCAAAGGGCTGTATTGGAATGGCTTCATACAGTATCTACGTGTATATCATTGACTGTATTGTCTTTTTAGGCCAAGAGGACCAAGAGAAACAAAGTGGAGCAGATCACTGATGCAGGTCATAAATGAAACTCTAATTTCACTGAATGTAATCCTTTTGCATGTAAATGTAATTTAGTATGGACATCTATTGAGCAGAGGACTAATAGCAGATTGCACATGTTATACTTTCTTGGGTACTTAACTTCACAAAGTACACAAAGTTGGCTAATACATATTTGCCTCAGAAGGTTACATGTTTTCTGACTTCTTTACCTTGGTGAATGCTGCTTTGCACACAGGTCCCTCTACATCTGTGGAATTCTCTGGGATGGCAGTTCAGGGGACATCTCACCAGGGACAATCTAATGAGAAGATCCTAAGTGAGTGTGTCTCCAGGGCCTGTCAGACCAGGGCTCTTGACCTCCCGCCAATCGATCCGGATGCTTTCAACCCGATTATCATCCGGTTTCTGGAAAAACTTACTGAGGAGTATGTCCAAACTTCTATTGTAGTATTTGAATGCAATGTCATCTGGAGGATTTTATAAATTGTATGTGTGTTGGTGTGCTTTTTGGTGCTAAAAACATCTAATTATCTCCTATAGGCAATGGAGGCAGTTAAGCATTGGCAGGATGGACCCTGTAAGTCCCTTAACCCTGAAAATGATTCATAGATATATTAATAGATGTTTAAAGAATATTAGATACAAACCTTTTATCTATCTACAGTATCATCCACATTATCACAAACAGTTACATTCAAAGAGCTTTTTAGTAGCCTACTGCTTTTCATGCTTTCCAATGTATGCCACTTTCATGATTCTCATGAACATATGTGCGATTGTTGGTATCTCTTCGAGGAGCTTGGTTTCAGAGCCCGGCTATGAGTAATCTACCTACACTGTTTCGGTCCTACAGGTGATGAGGGCATTGCTTGCAGAGATGTGCCTGGAGATTGTGCGGTTTGTATCTGAGGCCATCCTGGAAGTCATCATCCCTGCAATTTTCCGTTTTGTACGGATATACAGCCATGTGTCTCCAGTATCCGGCAAGTCTCTGACAGAATCAGAGAGATCCTCTAGCACAAACCTGAAGGTTCGAAAGAGAGGCAGCAGCAAATCCTCAAGGTCTTGCACGGCCAAATCAAGCTCCTCACGTAATGGGTATGTTCAGTCATTCCCGAAGAAACCGGTTTCACCTAACTATTCATAACCCATTTTGTGAAAATATGTTTTGTTATGTGTATAACAGTTTACTCTTAACGACCAGTTTAACTGATTACTGAATTATGTATTAATATCACTACCGTGTCTACTATTGAATATGGAATGCTGTATTGTTTGCTTTGTATTCTCAAAGGTCTCAGACAGTGTTGCCAAATACTCAGGGAGATGGTGAGTCTATATCATCTGAGCCACTCAGGGACTTTTTTGGGATTACTGAGGACAGTCTCCTCACTGGTGTCCAGGATTCCTTCAAAGAGTCGCTGAACAATGTCCTCTGTATCCAAAGAGAGGGCCAGGTAGACACTCAAAGTCTATCCCGGGTTATTGTTGGAGAAGTGTCAAAGAAGGTAAATTCCATAATCTCTGTGGCCATCCAAACTCCCATCTCTGGCCGAATGTCCCCTGTTATTTTTGCCAGTGGTGGTGTCTCCAGAACCAAGGTTGTTGAGGAGATGGTGTCTGGCGTTTCCAACATACTTCAGATGTATATTAATGGGAAGAGTGTTGAGCAGATTGTTGTTCTCAGAGAGGATGGTGTTGAGGTGGATATGACACATTTAACAGGACAGGTCATGACAGCCCTCAGTGGCACTGTTTTGAACTTCAGCAATAAGGAAGAAAATGACCCCGACAAGAGGGAACTGCTTTGTGTTGTTGCTGACCATATGAAGATGCTTGAATCTTGTAAAAGTCCTGAGGAGATGCTAAAACAAGGAGAGAGCAACCTCAATATCAAAGGTGCCAAATCTAGTCTTCGTCTGTCAACACAAAGTATGGATAGACTACTCACTGAGGAGTTTCAGACCAAGGCCACTGAATCGATCCGGGAGATTGTTAAAAGATTCAGGGGTTGTACATCATGTTGTTCTGGCACTACATCATCTAGTCCAACTCCTCGGATAGGTGAGATCAGAGACCTTATGATTGACCCTGAGGCCTCGGAATTGGTAAGTACCTTTGTTTCAGACATGGACAATCTTACCCAGTCTATCAGGGCATCCTGCTCTCCTGCACAGAGTGAGCAGATCCTTCTTGAAAACCATCAGAGTAAGATCTGGTCTTACACTGTTGGCTGTTACTACGACATGAAAAATACGCTGAAGAGGATTCTTACCTGTCCAGAAAAAGGGTATCTCGCAAGTACATTTGTGGAGAGCACAAAATATTATTTCACAATGGTTCCAACTTTGTGCCTAGACATCGGTCATTCCAGTAATGGTGAGGCTGACACATCGGACTCCATTTCTTGTAAACCATTTTTAATAACCCCCTCATCTATGAATGAACAAAAAGGACAAAGTGAGACCCCAAAACCTCTCTTGGCTCTCAAAAAGTATTTGCAAGACCAAGTCCTCCTTGACACCACAAAAGCGATTGCCAGCCAGGTTCTTGTCTTGTATAAGACTGAGGTGATGGAGAAGTTCTCATCTTCTGTTGGAGAGTGTGATTCTGAAGAGTCTCTGGAGGCTATTCTATTTGTGGATGGCATCATGTCTGACTTGAATGATTTCACCAGTTCGTGTTCCCCCTCACCATCTGAGTTGTTAGACAGTGAACAATGTCTCTCCCATCTCACTTTTCCACTTGGTCTGCAGGACAGCACCACCAACAGTGAATCTACCCTGAGTCTTCCAGTTATAAATATGAAGAAACTCTCCAGTGTGTCTTTCCAGACAAAGGCTAGAAAGGCAGTGAGCGAAGCTCTGAGATCTGTCAACCCCTTTACAAACAGCTTACTGGGAGACTCTGAAGCATCTAAATTGCTGGACACTTTTGTAACAGATGTGGAGACTATTGTTCAGTCCATGCAGGCACATCACTCTGAAAATTTCAGAATTTCAAAAGTGAGCACCCTTCATGCTGCTCGTATTATATATATCATAGATTTCGAGAAATGCTGAGGCGTTTTCTCACTCCCTGCCAAGACTCTGTAAAGGTCATCGATGGTGTTACACCAATACATGATGAGACTCTCAAACAGGCTCCTAGTGAAAGTTTAGATTCTCAGGTAACTTGTAATAGGGATTCTCTTGAAATCCAAGCGGACCTTCAAACCTGTACCAAGGAGGTCATTAGTCAGATCCTCACTGTGTATCACTCTGAGGAATCCATGGAGGAATGCCTCTCTAGCCTAAAAGGAGATACAGAAGACCTGTCCAAGCTTTTGGATGCCGTTGTTTCTCAGATTGACGTCCTTGCCGCCTCCAAATCACATTTATCTGTTGATGACTATGCTGTCAATACACAGGACAATTTGCATGGTGAGATCAACAATGATGAGGAGGAGGCATCCTCTAGAAGTCTTAAATCCACAGCCTTTGACAAACTATGTACTGATTAGTTTCAAACTAAAGCCTCACATATGGCTTGTGGGATCCTTCAATCAGGATTAATTGGCATTGTAAATACCAGCCTTGATGGTAGAAGTGCAGACATTTGTGCAGAGTCCAGTAACGATGTTGATGATAGAGATGTCAAAATCCTTCAGAAGAGTGGAACTCCACCTTTGTTCACCTCTTCTCTGCACACCAATTCTGCAGCATCCAACATTGTCATAAGCATCACTAAAGACCTTAATAGCTTCACCCAGATGACTAAAATGTCTGATGCTTCAGTGTCTGGCCAGTTAGAGAGATCCCTGTCAGCTTCAACCCTTCCTGTCAGTGTTCACAACGGGGCCAATGTGAAAGGAAAGATCATTTGGCCAGGCACTGTTAACCTGTTCAACAATGTGTTCACCAAGGTCAAGGATTTCTTTGCCCAGCAACAACCGGTACTCCTAGACAATGTGGTTGAGGCCCCCAAACATGCGAATCCATATGCAGAACAGCTACTTCTACACAAATGACTTACAATGAACATGAAGGCAGCCAGACCAGCATGGTAAATTATTCCAAAGCCTTAATTAGTCAGACTTTGATGACAATCCAGAGGAGAGTGTCTATGTCAGAGAGGATGAGCACCTCAGAGAAAGGCCTCTTGACTCGTTCCATCGTGGGCTCCATGTTGGAGGATGTTGACATGGTGAGAACTGATGGACACGAGATACACCGGCCATCCTCCTCAAAGTCCTCCCTGTCCATCACCTCTGCCATGACCAGAGGGTCCCAGAGTGATTTTACAAATTCTCTTCCAGGCACTCCAGTCCCCAATTAATGGCCTGTTGAAATCTATTGTCCTATCATTAGGAGTTCGGTCATTGATATGAGTGACTCCTCAACTCATTCACAAGGGTCAACAAATTACACAAGGCAAACCATCTCTGCCATAGCTGACACTGTTATGGAGGTCATTCCAAGAGAAGATACAGAACACATAGCCACTGCAGATGATGTCACTTCTTTTACAAGAAGACTTGCGAGACTCAGCCCCAGGGACGGTCTTCAGAACTTCTCACATGAGCTCACTGACAAAGTTTATGAGCTCATAAAAAGTCACAACACCCCCCAGGCTCTTTTTGTGCCAGCTGGCAAGAGCGTGTCTGACTCTATTCTTTTGAAGCTGAAGACAGGATTGAATGCTTCTGAAGAATCCAGGGAGTTTCCATCTGACCTTGTGTACTCCTTTGCTACGGAGTCAATAAAACATCTGCTACAGCAGATCGTCTTCTGGCTTCCTCCACCATCACAAGGATCCGATTTCTGCCAAACTATCATCTCTGATGGTTCTCTGCAGGAAACAAGTCGCCTTTCCCGAGCTCTTCTGCCATCTCCATTAGTTCCTCACAGGTTTACTGTGACACAAAGAGCCTTTTCACCAATATAATGGTCAATCAGGTCATGTATACCTGTTCTGTGGCCTCCAATTCATCAGAAGAATTATCAGAGTTGATGAACATAATCAATGGGTTGTCCCCAACTGATGCTGGAACACTTGACTCTGACAGACCGGCTCTCATGACCACTAGCCGTCAGTCTAGTGCCAAATCATTGCCTAGACCCTCTCTGTCTGGCAACAGCACACACAACGGTGGAATTGTGGATTATCAAGTTTTAGGAGAGGTGGAATTCAAGATAAACAACAAAGATCTGGAGATGTCTAGTGTCTCTGTGCATCCATCAACTCCATCAGCCATGGACTCTGATACACATGCATCATTTGACTCCACTAGCAATGACTACACCTCTTTGGTACTTTTACTGATTGTTAGACTGCTGTCAATGATCACCCCTATCACATTACTGGAATCCTCTGACATTGGTGAAACATCAAGAGTTCTCACAAAGAGGATTCTGTCTGAGTTCTGTAGCACCTCAGGCCTTGAACCAACTCAAGCCTACCCCCAGAATCTGAAAATCAAAAAGATTTTCAAGGCTATTTTACAAGAGGCTTCTTCAGGAATTCGGGTCAGAGAAGATGCTCCAGGTTGCAATGAAGTCAACGGATTATGCATTTGGCGATGCCCTGGTCAAATCATTAACTAGTGAACTACTAACTAAATGCAATGAGGCTAGCTCTTCACCTCCCTCAATGACCCAGTTGTCATCATACAATGCACTTGGCAGTGACGAGGTAGGTAATTCTGGGCTTCCAACAACTGGTAGAAAGGAAAAGAAGAAAGGAAGATTCAGCGCTCTCTGTGGACTCAACCCAAAGGTACATATGTCATCAAAATACAAATTATAAAGATTATTTTTATTAATTACGCACAGTATGATGGTAAACACTGATACCTTTTGTGTGCAATTTCTCCTACTGCTCAAATGACTGTCTGTTACCCAGTGTACAAAGAAGGTCAACAAGAAGAACCACTGCACTCCAACACCTTCCCAGAACCAGACCCATGCCGTCAGTGAAACAGGTAAGTCAATACACTCAAATGTGTACTGAACAAAAATATAAACGCAACATGGAACAATTTCAAAGATCTTATTGAGTTACAGTTCATATATGGAAATCAGTCAATTGAAATACGTTTGTTAGCCCCTTATCTATGGATTTCACATGACTGGGAATCCAGATATGCATCTGTTCGTCACAGATACCTTAAAAAAAGGTAGGGGCGTGGATCAGAAAACCAGTCAGTGTCTGGTAGGATCACCATTTGCCTCATGCAGCGTGACACTTCTCCTTCGCGTAGAGTTGATTAGGCTGTTGATTGTGGCCTATGGAATGTTGTCCCACTCCTCTTCAATAGCTGTGCAAAGTTGTTGAATATTGGTGGGAACTGGAACACGCTGTTGTACACGTCAATCCAGAGCATCACAAACATGCTAAATGGATGACAAGTCTGGTGTGTATGCAGGCCTTTCGACATGGGGCCATGCATTATCATGCTGAAACATGAGATGATGGTGGTGGATGAATGGCACGACAATAGGCCCAAGGATCTCGTGACGGTATCTCTGTGCATTCAAATTGCCATTGATAAAATGCAATTGTGTTCGTTGTCCGTAGATTATGCCTGCCCACACCATAACCCTACAGCCAACACGACGCCATATACGTGGTCTGTGGTTGTGAGGCCGGTTGGACATACTGCCAAATATTCTAAAACGACATTGAAGGCGGCTTATGGTAAGGAAATAAACATTCAATTCTCCGGCCACAGCTCTGGTGGACATTCCTGCAGTCAGCATGCCAATTGCACTCTCCCTCAAAACTAGTCAACCAGCGTTTTTCCTTGCTCCTATTTTTCTCAGTCTCTGTCTCTGAGACATCTGTGGCATTGTGTGGTGTGACAAAACTGCACATTTTAGCATGGCCTTTTATTGTCCCCAGCACGAGTTGCCTTTTTAATGATCATGCTTTTTAACCCACAAGAGTCTAAGCCCTGTTTAGGCCGAGGGGTTTGTATCGGCCTTACTGCTATTTGCCCATACAAACACATTGAATAACAGATTCACTACATGGAACTGAAGTGTCTGTCCTAAATCTGAGAGATATAAGTTGCCGAATATATATGATATATATTTATATGTATATATATTTTTTGCATGTTTTTATCCACTTCTTTTTGGCACTAAACAGTCTAAGCCCTTGGGGGGCCTATGTAACACTTCTGCGTTAAATAGGCGGATTGAGACTGCTAGGCTACCTGTCGCCCTACATTTGTAAATTATGTAGAATATTACAATTGAAATAATAATAATGCAATACTAATTCTTCACACTAACTAGGGTCAGTTAAAGAAAATGTTATGTTTACATTTTTTTCCCAGCAATTGTCAATGATCAAGAATCCTGCCAAACAGAGATTGTATGCTCCACCAAGAAGAAACCAAGGAAGCGTTCGCTCATTTCCAGGATGTTTTCAGCTATAGGCAAAGCCTTGTCCAGTCCCTTTACTTCCTGCTATAAAAAGAAGAGCACCTAATCTATATTTCAAAATAAATATTTGAAATTAACATAATTGCGTTAATTCTTCATTGAGTGTTTTTCATGATATATTATTGGATGATATAAAGTGTAGTAGTAGAAGTTGTATAGTTGACTATATTACTTTTACTTTTAAGATACATAAAAAAATAAAATAAGAATAGTGTGCACTTCTAGGTACTGTTGAAGTCTGATGTTTACACACACCTTAGCCAAATACATTTAAACTCAGTTTTTCACAATTTCTGACATTTAATCCTAGTAAAAAATCCCTCTTAGGTCAGTTAGAATCATCACTTTATTTTAAGAATGTGAAATGTCAGAATAATAGTAGAGAGAATGATTTATTTCAGCTTTTATTTCTTTCATCACATTCCCAGTGGGTCAGAAGTTTACATACACTCAATTAGTATTTGGTAGCATTGCCTTTAAATTGTTTAACTTGGGTCAAAAGTTTTCGGTATCCTTCCAAAAGCTTCCCACAATAAGTTGGGTGAATTTTGGCCCATTCCTCCTGACAGAGCTGGTGTAACTGAGTCAGGTTTGTAGGCCTCCTTGCTCGCACACGCTTTTTCAGTTCTGCCCACAAATTTTCTATAGGATTGAGGTCAGGGCTTTGTGATGGCCACTCCAATACGTTGACTTTGTTGCCCATAAGTCATTTTGCCACAACTTTGGAAGTATGCTTGTGGTTATTGTCCATTTGGAATATCCACTTGCAACCAAGCTTTAACTTCCTGACTGATGTCTTGAGATGTTGCTTCAATATATCCACATCATTTTTGTGGATATCAAATAAAACTATAAATAATCTTATCTAAGTCCTTTACAATTTTAGGGGGTAAGTCAAGTGATAACGAGACATAAACCGATCTGGACAACCCTTCAGCTTTGCATAATAATACCCGAACGAACGTATAACAAAATATCTCTCAGCAACCAGAGGTTCAATTTCTTCTTTGTTTTCTCAATGGGGTTAAAGTTCAATTCACTCCTGTTTTCATCCTTACATATAACAATTTCAAGATAAGTAACGGTCACGATAGAGGAGACCAAAGCGCAGCGTGATGTGAATACATACTTTTAATGTAGGACGAATGAACACGAAGTACACTAAACGACCGTGACCACTATCAACACTTAGTGTAAACATGCAACATCACATAGACAATCACCCACGAATAACCCAAAGAAGATGGCTGCCTAAATATGGTTCCCAATCAGAGACAACGATAAACAGCTGCCTCTAATTGAGAACCAATCTAGGCAACCATAGACATACAAAACACCTAGACTAGTGAACAACCCCATAAACATACAACAACCCTAGACAAGGTAAAACACACAACAAACCACCCCTTGTCACACCCTGACCTAACCAAAATAATAAAGAAAACAAAGATAACTAAGGTCAGGGCGTGACAGTAACCTTGTCTTTAATTGGGATACCATATACTTCCTGTAAAACACAATCCTTGAGTGGAAATAAGACTGACTTATTGATATTCATTTTCAAATCCTAAACTAAGGAAAAGTCTTCAATACAGGAAACTGCTTTAGAAACCTCATTCCTGTCTCTTAAAAATATTACGGATTCGCCTGGCATTAGTAGAAAAAACAGAAATGGACATTTACTATCACGGTGACTATATGAAGAATATTAAACTATACGTTTACATGAACCAGGGTCTCACAAAAATAAATGTTCTTACTAGTTGAAAATAAAAACAGTCCTTTGCACCACGCAAGTAGTTGACCTAAATTATGTATATATATTTTTATGCAATTGCAAATAACATGTACCATAGATTGGTAAAAACGAATAGCCATCAAGCTAACATTATGTGTCAGTGCGAATTTCCCTGCCATAAAATAAATATATATAAAAAAGTTTGTCTCACACAAACAATGCTCTTTCCTCAAGAAATATAAAGTTTTATCAGATGCAAATAAAACTCAGTCCTGCACAACTCACTTGATAAATCCAGCAGTCAACAAACTAGGCGTCAGCGTGAATTTCCCTTCCATTAACAAAAGCCTTAGCTCCCATCAAAGTATGCACTTTTCCCTTCCTTCCTGCTCTCTCAATCATCGGCCACAGACGATTCCGAGCTTCTTTGTCAAATGCTGTCAGATCCTCAGGTTGTTCTTCTTTAAATAGTCATTTTTCTTTGCACTTTTCCATGTCATATCCCTCGCTGTCCTGGAGATGAATCTCATGATCACTGGTCGTGGTGGCTGGTTGTTTTCCCCATCTCTCAGCCTACCCAGGCGGTGCACTACATCCAGAGAACCTGCAACAACATTTCGCTCCTCCTCCGGGACTATTGCCCTGCAAATGTCCTTCACTCTTGCTTTGATGTTCTCGTCAGATTTTTCTGCTATTCCATAAATTCGAAGAGTCCATCTCCGACTATACCGGTCATTCTCGTTTACCTTTGACTCCATTTCAGTGAGTTTCTTCTCCTGCTTTGCAACCTGAATGTTCAATGTTGCGTTCTGCTGCTTCAGAGTTTTTACTTCCTCAGCACTGAAATCAATCGATTTCTTCAGGTTAACGACACTGACAGTGTTCTTTTTCATCAAATTCATGATGTTATCTGCGCTCTCTGTGATTTTAGCCGTGAGGATGCGGACGATGTTGTCCTGTAGCTGGCTCATTGATGGTTCACTTTTTTCAGCATATGAGCAATGCCTTTTTTCAAATATGCTCTGAAAGCAAACATGTTGACATGAGTACCCTGATATCGGGGAATTTGTGCCATTCTGAAAAAATTGTTAGTGCCTCTTTTCTCCTTGGAAGTTTCAACATCCATTATCTCAGCAACAGTTTGGTCATGTCCTGATTACATGCTACTAGCTATGACGACGTTAGCAGGCTAACTTAATTACACACGCTGAAACGTTTCGATAGCTAGCTTGATCGTTGGAAATCGTCTAAAAAATATGTCAATGGTTTGATAAATTACAAAATTATTCATTGTATGGTTAGATATAATTTTTTGTGAAGACTAAAAACAAATTCCAACTGCAGTCTAAAACTATAAACTTTATCAGAAAACCCTAAAATTGTTCCTCAGCTAGAAATGTTCCACCCTCTCATATCGCCATCTTGACCATGTCACTGATTTCATGGAGCTCTCCTGCGCATCATTTACTTCACAAAATCCCGCAAATGTGAAAGCCCTTGAAATATACATTGCGAGATTGTAAATATGTGTGAGAGTCAGGAATTTGAAAGCAGACGCTTTCATCCAAAGCGATGTAAAGTAATGCGTACATACATTTTATGTTTGAGTGGCCCAGGGAAATTAGACTTTTTCAAGCTTTTCTAAGCTATTTTTGTATCTCTTTCTTTGTAATACTGTATGTATTCAATCATTTCGAATTGATCACTTCCCACTGGGCACATACATCAATTCAATGTTTATTCCACGTTGGTTCAACGTAATTTAATTGGAATTACATGGATATTGTGTCACAGTGAATTTTATAATCTGCAGTCAATTTCATTATGTTTTCATGTGCCATGATTCTGACATTTCACATATGATCCTCATAGGATTAGGCTACATAATTACAGTGGTGCAGTAAATGTATTCTCAATTCACTACGATGTGCATATACTGTACATATAGCCATTATAGCTATTAAACCCATGTTCAGTGACTGTAATCTGTGACGCAAGTGGCCTAATATGTTTGTGACGTTCCATGGAACCCACGGTATTGTTTAAAACTAGATTCTGATTGGCTTGCAGGTCATTCTACAGTGTAAATTATAAATGAAAACGTGCTTTTATATCAGTGTTGCAGATTCACATTACCGAGCGTGTCTCAACCCGCACAGCGTTTTTATCTGCCTAAAGGTATCTTCACGCACGACTGGATAGGCCTTTTGGATACGCTTGTCCAAGGTAAGGACATGCATCAAGCTATAGCCTACTTTTAATGTTTTAGTTCCGAACTCAAGTTACTCCAGTCAAGTGATTAAGTAAGAGTTAGTTGTTTTGACTAAGCAGTCCAATGGCCAATGCTGTTTTTGGACTATGAGACCCTCGGCTATATACTATGATGAGCCAATAACATGCATAGATTATGCATTAGGCATGCACAAGTCAGTGTCTAGGTCAGAATATAAAGTTGCTACTTCCGTTGACTGTCAAAACAAATAACTTTGATGGAATATTCCAAATTACAATGGCAATTATTCATCACAAATTCACAATATTACTTGTATTTCAATGATTCATCCAGGCCCAAGACATAAAGTTGCCTGAAAGCTGTGTAGCAATCATTCCATTGCTGACCCATAGGATGGTAATCACATACATGATTGGCTTAATCTAGAATCATGGATACCTTTCATGTGAGTACTCACACACCAGATTTTTTTTTACATACCTCAGAAGGAAGATACCTCAATATCTGGAAGCAGTGTCTCATGTACAATTGTTAATGCTATCTCTGAAATGTCTAACAAAATGTTGACTTGATCGTTTCATCCAGACCTTCTCATCACAAGTTGGAACTAGTGGTCAACATTGGGACAATGCAGCCATAAATAACATGGACCAATATTTTTATGGAGGTAAGCACTATACTTCTGATGGGTTTAAAGATTGTATTACATTATCTAATAGTGAGAAAGTAAACCCCATCTGTGTATTATTTTCACAGTGAAGGACAATCCCCATTATGTCATGAACGTTTCATTGCTGAACAACCATAGATATTTTTCCTCTAATTTGGCTCCTGTTCCTCCAACAGTGAGCAAGACCTGCCAGCAGAGCTCACTGGAGCAGGGAGACATGCCGTCATCCTTTTGGCGCCTGACAAAGTACACTTTTCTCCTTCTAAATAACACTATAGTAACATCTTCTGCACAAAGTTACATTCCTAATAAGATTGGTGTTAAGTGAGAACGAATCCTAAAGATGGTCCAATGGGCATGGTCTGAAGCTCTCGCCATCTCAGTATGTTGAACCACCTGATTTCTTGCAGGCTTGAGATTCAGATCCTGCTGAATGATGTTAAGCATTCGATTAACCAAATGCAGGGGACGCTGAACACCATGCAGGGGCAGTGTATTGAGTTGCAGACTGCCATGTCTAAGGTAGTGTCAGATGAGTCTCAGATACAGAAGAATAAGTCTATGATGGTATGGTGATAATGATTGAGATGGTGATTATAATAATGATGACTAGCGGTACCCCACCCTATACGGGCGGTAAATCATGGGATCTGATTAACTCTATTCAATGCAATTCAATCTTTGAGGCCTGCAACCATAGATATACAATATATTTACACTAATAATAAGCTATTGTCAACTTCCCGTCTATGTGTAACAGTTCCCCTCGCCCTGACTTGGGCGCGAACCAGGGACGCTCTGCACACATCAACAGTCACCCTCGAAGCATCGTTACCCACCGCTCCACAAAAGCCGCTGCCCTTGCAGAGCAAGGTGAACCACTACTTCAAGGTCTCAGAGCAAGTGACGTCACCGATTGAAACGCCACCACCGCTAACGAGCTAGCCATTTCACAATGGCTACAGATGCTTATCTTGCTCATTGCTCACTGTCAATTGCTGACTGTTACCCTATGTGTGCAACTAGTATGGATTTCTCACAGAAAAATAATTTGGTTGCAAAAGTCATGTAAATAATTGTTAGGCTACTCATTTTGAATCCACCGTTGGAAACTTGTGACCTTAAAAGTCTGTGTGCGACTGGGCACAATAGAATAATTTGGTTACTGACCTGCCCTACACCATAGAAGGCCCTTCAAGTTGAAACTAGAACATTGACATTTCTGACTCACTAACTCTCCCACTTGTGAGGTATCAGAATCAACCAGTAGGAAGCTCTACACATTAATTTTAACTCTGAGGTTCCAAGTTTCCGATGGCATGTGAATGCGTCAATAATTGCCATGGTAATTTTGAAAGTTCAGTCAGTGAGCATGGTCCTCCCCCTTGGTGGTGGACCATTGTTGATACTCAGTGAAAACTGTTGAGACTGAAAAACCCAACAGCATGGCAGTTCTTGACACAAACCTGTGCGCCTGGCACCTACTACCATACCATACATACCATTCAAAGGGACTTAAATCTTTGGTCACACATACACAATCCATGTCTCAATTGTCTAAAAATCTATCTTTAACCTGTCTCCTCCCCTTCATCTACACTGAGAAAAAGATTTAACAATTAACATCAATAAGGGATTATAGCTTTCACCTGATTAGTCTATGTCACGGAAAAAGAAGGTGTTCTTAACGGTCTCAAAGATGGTGAAGGATGAATTGGGTAAAGTGGAATCGGTTCGAGTGACCAGGAGTGGTATGATGCCGATTATGTGTCAACAGCCTAAAAGGAGAAAGCTTTGTGTGGTTTAGTTTAAACATTTCAGCACGTTGATTAAAATGAATGATAGACGGAAGGTTTTTACTGTGGTTTGGTGAAGTGGTTCTCCCATCGTATGTAAAACCTGGGTAAGTGAGATATTCAGAAGCTGCTGCAGTGTTACAATTGTAAAACAGTTTGGACATGTGGCAAGTGTTTGTCAAAGGAATAAATATGTCGTAGTCATATGAAGCATGTTGTATTTGTGATGGGAATCACGTTCCCGGAGTGACCTGTACGGATGAAGGAGGTCGTAGTAGCTAGGATGATCAGGCCCATCCAGCAGGTGTCCTATGTGGAGGCAGTGAAAATAGGAGTAGAGAGTAGAAGGTAGTTAATGTCCCACAGTCTGCAGTGAAGCCATGCAGGAGAAGGATCCCAACAGACAAATAGTGAAAGAGGTGGAGTTTGTGTTTATAGAGCAAGTGATAAATTGCATTAATAAATTATTAGTAACCTTCATCCAAAACTAGCAGTTTCCGCATTAGCATGGAGGAGTTTCAACAAAATTGAGTTTGCATTGCCCTCACTGCCCCAGTGATAAATTGCATTAATAATAAACAAATTAAACATTAAGAAGCTAGACATCATTGTGAAGGCGGCAAATAGATTTCTGGATCTCCAGGACTTCACAGATGAAATGTTGCAGGGAGTACTGAATGAAGATGTCCCCCCCCCCCTCCCAGGTTCCTGAACCTGTGTAGGGATCTGAATAGTACCATTTTTGTTTGAAAATCAGGATAGTGGAGTGAATTTGGTCCGTGTTTATTTTTTATTTTACATAATTAGTATGATTTGTTAATCCCAATTTTTTTGCGTTTTGGTTACTTTTTTTACAACCCCTTACAGTAGGTGGCAGCAATACACCTGATGAATGTAGTCTGACTATAAAGCTCAGAGAAGAAGACATGGTAGGAACCCAAGTGTTGGTCAGTGTTTCCAGTTGACCCTAATTAGATGTTACATTACATGTTGTTTTCTTACTTTATGTAGCCTGCTAGCTAGCCAACATATTCATACTTCGCTTACTCCTCTTTGATAAGATACCGCTGCACAAACATGCTTATCTAGGCCTACAATAGCACTGGTACCAGGCAGTATTAGCTAGCTATGTTTGCTCTGACTCTTAATACATTTAGCAAGCTAGCTAGCCCGCTAACTAGCGATTAGCAGCTAACATTATTTGAGCAACACCTTGCTAAGACAATACATATACAATCTTTCGCCTTTAACGTAATGGCATGAAAATAATTACCAAATATTATACAATGACTTATCAACAGCTGTAACAAATTGCCTCCTACAGGAAATCTACACTGGCAGTTATAGAAAGACCCATTCACTATATAACCATTGATTCTTGAAGAATATAATTTATAAATGCCTCAAATGTTTCAATGGTATTACCCCACCAGAAACCAAAACATAAGCTCGTATAACGCCACTGTTTGTAAACTAATACTATATGGCTGAGGAGTAGGGTCGATCCAAGCATTCTGACCTCACAATGACAGCTAACTGGCTAACGTTGGATAGCTTGCTAAACACAAATCAGAGAAAACCTCACTCTTACCATTTTACTTGCCCTAGCAGAGCTGGTTAGGCGATTTTCATGTTATCCAGAACGTTGGTGACTAACTGTGCTGCTGGCAACAATTTAATTTGAGCTTTTTGGCAGATGTTTACTGACACCGGCCATATTCAACGGGTGTTGAGCGTTATTAAATTAATCAGTTATTCTGAGCTCTATTCAAGTCAATAAACATTGGGTAGTTAGTTAGAATATAGTTAGAATACTGACAAGTTTGATGTATAAGTAGCCAACTAACGTTAGGTAGCTAGTTAACATACCGATACATACTGCTGTAAAGATATGCTATGCGTTTTGTAAGGATAGTGTAACTAACATAACGTGTAACGTAACTTATTTGAAAAATGACTTTATTACATTGCTCAACATTTTCTTAACATTTGTCATAATCAGTTAAAGCAATGAATTTGTATCGGCTCTCGTTGGACTTTGGCTGCATATTTTCCTCTATTTTCTTCAAATCTGAAAACGCTGTGTAGCCACGCGCATTTCCTGAAGAATTGCATTATGGGCCCTAAAGTACTGCGTGTATACGTCATATTTTGGCGAATTTAGTACGACATCCGGGAACTTTTGGCATACTATCTACATCATACTATGACCAATAAGCATAATATATTCTCAATTAACATCACAAATAGTACGGTTAGTATGAGTATTCTAACACAGCTCAGGACTCTGGGCAGCCATTGTGTTTGTTTAAGAACTAGGTTGCCCCTTTAAAAAAGCCACACAACAATCAATCAACCAACCAATCTGCAGTTCAACCAATAACAAAGCTGTAATTCCACCACTGATTTGGTAATAAGATGATAGATGGGGCTTGAGAAATGTAACTACTCTCAAATGCATAGACAGACCTATGGATGCAAGGACATCCATAATATCAGCATTATAGTTTTAACCATGTTGAGGCTATACAGTGTTGGTTTACATTGTTTCTAAACATTGGCGTAAAAAAAGCTTATTTGTGGTTCTGATGGGGTACAACAGTTGAACTAAGCTCATGAGGCATGTGTTATATTCTTCAAGAATCAATGCCTATAAATAAATAATTTAAAAGTCAAAATATGGATGTAGCAATTGGAAATTTCCCCTTTAACACCACACATCAGTTCAACAACCGCAGAGTTTGTGCTTCTGTTTTTAAGACAGTACTTACTAGTGTTAATCAGGGCCCGTTCATCATTAAAACCATTGGATGCCGTAACATGCCCTTGGGAGACCGGGCCCAGATATCCAGTTCACTCTTCTTCTTCTTCATCATTTTTCGATGTGACAGTCATCTCTTCTTTCACTGAAACGTCGTCGTCCTCTTCTTTAACTCTGAATGCGTCTTCCTCGTCTTTAACTGAAACGTATTTCTCTTCTTTCACTGTAACAGCCTCACCCTCTACTTGTTTTTGTATTGTGACAGCCTCCTCTTCCTCCTCCTCTTTCATGAGAGCTTCTTTCCCCATCCAGCAGGCCTCTTCTTCAGCAGGAACGGGGTTAAGTTTGAGACTGGAGCTATGAGGCATGTACTGAAGTCGCTAAGCGGTATAATTCAAAGCAGTGTCACTTTATCAGCAGCACGTAATCAATGACGTCTGAAGAATAATTTTGTCGAACACCTGATTGGTTTGGTATTGGGCTCGTTCGACATTGCAGCCGACAGTGCAGATGGCTGCTGACTGACTAATTTACAAATCACCTTGCATCATAAATAACTACTTATTATTAATAAATCAGTCAGCCAGTCACCGTTTACCCACAATGCAGCATGTATTTGATGCTCTCGAACACGGTCAATGGTATGACATAAAGGCTACACTGCGCAAGCGCTACGGTGTGTGGGACGTCATTTGTAATAATGTGGCTGTTCTAAATTCTGTCGCTCAAAGCCTTGAGAAATGAACCTATTTTTTGACACAATTGGCTGGAAAGAGCCAATGCTTCAGGAAGCTTTGTTTCCCCATCACTACTTTTCAGCATGTTCACTGTGAAGTAGACTACGGGAGTTTTGTAACTTTTACAACCTTGGCTCACTGCTAGCGCACTAGCTGACTGACATCTGTAATCTTTCTATTTTGGATGTTGGGGATTTTCCCAGCGATCATTCTGTATGTCTCTGCTCTTTTGATCTGCAGTCATGTTTTAGTTGGGTTTTGTTAATCGGGTTCTAACTGGTCTCCGGTAGTTGGGCTCCATCTCGCTAAATAGCTAGCCATCTAAGATAACTGCATATAGCTAACATTATTTGATTTTTAATTAGATGGTGTTATGTATTTCCAAAACTGTGGTTTACTTTAATCACGAGTGCAAACGATTGGTTGAATTGGAAGTTTATTTGATATTTTATAAACACTACAAAACATACACATACAAACAGCAACATCATACAAACATTAACTACATCACACCTGCCCAGACCCACTAGAACACACCTCCTTCTCCATTAATTACATCACACCTGCCCAGACCCACTAGAACACACATCCATCTCCATTAACTACATCACACCTGCCCAGACCCACTAGAACACACCTCCATCTCCATTAACTACATCACACCTGCCCAGACCCACTAGAACACACCTCCATCTCCATTAACTACATCACACCTGCCCAGACCCACTAGAACACACCTCCTTCTCCATTAACTACATCACACCTGCCCAGACCCACTAGAACACAGCTCCATCTCCATTAACTACATCACACCTGCCCAGACCCACTAGAACACACCTCCTTCTCCAGCTCCTGCATCACTGTCCGTCACATGGCCTCAAACTGCACCATTTTATTTCTCACCGTCGCCCAGCACTTTACATTTTTAGATAATAAAGCATTTGACCTTTCTATTGCGTTAACAATGGAGGATTGTTTGATTTCCAGTTTTTAAGTATAGTATTTAAAATGATTGACGAGAAAAGTATAGTCCAACCATCGGGTGGGTAACTTGTTTCATGCGTATGAAAGGTGAGGGTGAATTTCAGACTTTTTCAGAACCTGATGAGGTGCTAGAATAGATTGTTTGGGCTGACAATCACATTCTTCTCTAACAACCCCACATACAGTTAAGCATAATTAGATGCTATTTCTTTTAACTACAATGACCGTAATGACCTGAGCGCCTACTTGTCTTGTCTGTGTTTCTTTTACACCTGCTACGTAAAAGAGACCGAAGAATGTGTAACAGAAAAGCTTCCGTCCCTCTCCTCGCCCCTACCTGGGCTCAAACCAGGGACTCTGCACACATCAACAACTGCCTCCCATGAAACATCGTTACCATCGCTATTAGCGCACACCCTGCTAACTAGCTAGCCATTTCACATCGGATAGAAATGCACAATGGTCAATGCTATCTGGGATTCTTGGGACATCCCTAACCTAAACCCTAACCTTAACCCCTAACTTAACCATTTTAAATGTCAACTTCAATGGGCTAGGGAAGTCCCAGGGATGTATAGCTACCTGAAAATACACAATCTAAGTGATTGATAGTTCATATTCAGCAGTCATAAAGCCTTATTTACTTTAATGAACTACTAAAATAGTGATTTTGTCAGACAGCAGCTCTACACTTTATTGACTGACTGATCCATTCATCCTTCCATCCCTCCTCAGCCTTCCTCTCCTCTGAAGACCCAGTGAGGGTGGAGCTCAGTCAGAGAGCTGTTGAGGGACTGGTTAGGAAGAACACTTCTACGGCCAGAGAGGTCACACATGGTTTAGATGGTAAATATGTATGTCCCCTTAGTGGTTCATCACATCAGCATAAGGGAAAATGTTCCATCATCTGTTTATTTACATTAGTGCCAATTGTCCACTGATATTGGTGTAATTTCTCACCCCTTTTGGCTGTATGAAAGTTAATTTCCCCTCAGGCACACACATTTGTTCTTTGCTATTATGAAGGCCATTTGTGAAGAATGTACTTCTCCCCACTCATTCACCCCACCTCTTTACGTTGCTTATTTATATTCAGTGGACTGACTGCGTCCAGACTGTCAAAGGCCCATCCTGGTAGATCTGAACCTAATGCAGTTTGGAATGATCAGATGACAGAAGTCACATTTAGGTGCCAGGTGTATGTATACCCATTACTTATGTTTTATATAATATGACTAAATATGTTTACTTCTGTGTTGCATGTACAGTCAAGAAATGGAACGGCAAGGCCACAGAGCATGACATAAGCAGAGCTGTGGGAGACCACCTCAAGCCCTTGGTAGAGCTGGGGGTGGTGTTTACCACTCCACCACGCCTTCAGCAGGCTAGAAAAGTGGGATTGATACTGTTTTTCATACTAAGAGGGACCAAGAGTCAGTCGTTGGGTTCATTTGTTGAAATCAAATCAAGCTTTATTTATACAGCACATTTCAGACATGGATGCAATGGCTTCACAGGAAAAAAACAAAATGAAAATAAAAAAAATAGTTAGTACACAACAAACAGAAGATTAACAACTGAAAGACTAATGAACATTAAGGAAGTTCCATTGATTGAAATATTAATTGGATGCAATATCCAACCCAAAATATTAGCTTGTTTTTTAGGAGGGGCTCTGAAAGACACTATGGGGGTGTCCACTGGAAGTTGACTAGTAACAACAACTGGGACATGAAAGACATCACCATGAGACCCACTAAATCTGCCCAAGAAGATGTAAACAAAAGAAAAACCCACAAACTTAAAGACAGGAAGTAAACCAAAAAGGTGGAACTAAAGGTTGACTCTCCACATCTATCAAGACTACTGGAGCACTGGGCAAGGCACTATTAAATAGAACCTGGACCAGGTCAGGTAAAACACCTTCCCACTAACGAGATGGACAAGCCAGCACAGGTGGTACACATACTGACTAACGAGGTGACACCAATCAGTGTTAATGAGCTACACGTGCGCTAAAGTCCAACCTCAAAACATAAATGGAAAAACCAAGCCCGGAACACCTTCCCCCTAAAGACAACAAATATATCCTATATTTTTGTTGGACAAGTTTGCTCACCACCAACAGAAAACAACTTCTATTTCACATTATAATCAACTACAATGCTTCACCTTCACCAATATAAACATGGTGTCTAATGGCTGTCAACAATTAAAAACAAGAAAAAACACCTATTCCTAAATAATAATAAACAATCGTATTATTTTTTTCTCGTTTTTCTTTCTATAGAATCCTAAAACTCACTAGCTTCTAGAACTCTCGTCCCCTTGGAACGAGCCCAAACAAAACTCAAATCAAATTGTATTAGTCACATGCGCCGAATACAACAGTGAAATGCTTCCTTACGAGCCCCTAACCAACAGTGCAGTTTCAATACGGGAAAAAAGAAGAGACAAAACTCCAAATAAATTGTGAACATGGTAACACACTGGCTAAACACAAATCTTTTTGACTGCCCACCCCAGAGATAATCAGCAACCAAGTGTTCCTTACCACGGACATGTCTGAGAAACTTTCCACCTCACTGCAGAGCTTCTCTCTCTTTTCAGGGTTCACTCGATAGGCATGTTGTTGGATCGGGCCCAGTCCCCAATATCATGCTCTAGTACATTTGGTTTGGCACATGTGAGAATTAACCCTGATATTCTAAAAACAGGGCAACAATACCAACAAATTGTCAGTTGGTTGCATGAATAAATATCACTACCAAATGTTACATGAAATGTAAATATTAAATATTTGATTGCATAGTCATATTTTCAACATCTTTTCAATGACATTTTGCTTGGTGGGATAGCCCAATGTCCATGTGTCCAAATCAATAACCAATATGCAGAAACAGTTTGGGATAAATTGAAAACCTAACATGTGTTATATACACAAACATCTGCCACAATAATCACATTACTTGTATTTTTTAAAAGAAGCTCCTTATAAACTGCACAAGCACCAAAAACGCTGTTGTTTTGACAAGTAGCAATAAATAACTGATATCGATTAGGGGGGAAATTAGGTTGTACGTGCTGTTGAAACTGACACAACAAAAAAAACATGGAAATGGGAGATATCTTTTAGCTCACTGGTTAAAGGACAACCTACAGAAGACAGTCCGCTGCAGTTGGGAGTGATGCATTTACATTTAGGGGTCACTAAACAAGGGAATGCAACACTTATTTGTCATCACTCATCGATATCATGCTAAAATCATTTGTGCGAGAGGAGGGAGATTATGTTGCACGTCCTGTTAAAACTAACAGCTCAAAAACCACACGGAATCTGGGAGGAATGTCTACATCCCTGGTTAGAGAACAATTTGTAGAAAACAGCTAGCTACATTTTGATCCAAGTGGGTCGCCAACGTGGTAAGTGTAACACAACTCCTAATTGTCCCTAGAATGTCTAAGTAAACAGCTGGAGGCAGGGCTTTCTCCTATAGAGCTCCATTTTTATGGAATGGTCTGCCTACTCATGTGAGACGCAGACTCTGTCTCAACCTTTAAGTCTTTACTGAAGACTCATCTCTTCAGTGGGTCATATGATTAAGTGTAGTCTGGCCCAGGAGTGTGATTTTGAACAGAAAGGCTCTGGAGCAACGGACCGCCCTTGCTGTCTCTGCCTGGCCGGTTCCCCTCTCTCCACTGGGATTCTGTGCCTCTAACCCTATTACCGGGGCCGAGTCACTGGCTTACTGGTGCTCTTTCATGCCGTCCCTAGGAGGGGTGCGTCACTTGAGTGGGTTGAGTCACTGACGTGATCTTCCTGTCTGGGTTGGCGCCCCCCCTTGGGTTGTGCCGTGGTGGAGATATTTGTGGGCTATACTCGGCCTTGTCTCCGGATGGTAAGTTGGTGGTTGAAGATATCCCTCTAGTGGTGTGGGGGCTGTGCTTTGGCAAATCGGGTGGGGTTATATTCTGCCTGTTTGGCCCTGTCCGGGGGTATCATTGGATGGGGCCACAGTGTCTCCTGACCCCTCCTGTCTCAGCCTCCAGTATTTATGCTGCATTAGTTTATGTGTCGGGGGACTAGGGTCAGTTTGTTATATCTGGAGTACTTCTCCTGTCTTGTCCTGTGTCAATTTAAGTATGCTGTCTCTAATTCTCTCTTTCTTTCTCTCGGAAGACCTGAGCCCTAGGACCATGCCTCAGGACTACCTGGCATGATGAATCCTTGCTCTCCCCAGTCCACCTGGCCGTGCTGCTTCTCCAGTTTCAGCTGTTCTCCCTGTGGCTATGGAACCCTGTCCTGTTCACCGGACGTCCTACCTGTCCCAGACCTGCTGTTTTCAACTCTCTAGAGACAGCAGGAGTGGTAGAGATACTCTTAATGATCGGCTATCCTGATGTGCTGACCTGTTGCACCCTCGACAACTACTGTGATTGTTATTATTTGACCATGCTGGTCCTTTATGAACATCTTGGCCATGTTCTGTCATGATCTCCACCCGGCACAGCCAGAAGAGGACTGGCGTGGTTCCTCTCTAGGTTTCTTCCTAGGATTTGGCCTTTCTGGGGAGTTTTTCCTAGCCACTGTGCTTCTACACCTCCATTGCTTGCTGTTTGGGGTTTTAGGCTGGGTTTCTGAACAGCACTTTTGAGATATCAGCTGACGTAAGAAGGGCTACATTTGATTTGATCTCTTATTTTGTTTGTCAATTTTTGTTAAATCACATAAAAAGTACTCTTCCATTTCAGAGCCGGGATTTTTCGCCTGGATTTCCCGAGGCTAATATCCATATCATGTTGAAATCAACGTTTAGGCTTCTATATTGTGACAATACTCCTACTACAATGTTAAAACATTCTACATTGTGACAGGAATTCATCAAAATTATGAAACAACTCCTTCATTTATGTATTTTCTAATATTTGATCAGAGATCCTTTATCAGATTATCTCTGGTCACAGCTATGAGATTTCACTCCTGTGTGTGTTCTCTGGTGTTGAGTCAGATTGCCAGATGTTAGGAAATCTCTTCCCACATTGACCACAGCTATAAGGTTTCTCTCCTGTGTGTGTTCTCTGGTGTACTGTCAGAGAGCCAGATGTAGCAAATCTCTTCCCACATTGATCACAGCTATAAGGTTTCTCTCCTGTGTGTATTCTCTGGTGCACTGTCAGAAATCCAGATCTTCCCACATTGACCACAGCTATAAGATTTCTCGCCTGTGTGTATTCTCTGGTGCACTGTCAGAAATCCAGATCTTCCCACATTGACCACAGCTATAAGGTTTCTCGCCTGTGTGTATTCTCTGGTGCACTGTCAGATGGTTAGATGAAGCAAAACCCTTCCCACATTAATCACAGCTATAAGGTTTCTCTCCTGTGTGTATTCTCTGGTGCACTGTCAGCTCTACAGATTGACCAAAACTCTTCCCACATTGACCACAGCTATAAGGTTTCTCTCCTGTGTGTGTTCTCTGGTGTCGTGTCAGATTGCCAGATGTAGCAAATCTCTTCCAACATTGACCACAGCTATAAGGTTTCTCTCCTGTGTGGATTCTCTGATGAATTTTAATGCCTGATGAGGTGAATCTCTTCCCAATGTCAGAGCAGCAGTGAGTTCTCTTCCCATATCTGGAAAGACTCTTCTCTGCCTCTTCATCATGATGTTGTTGAGGCTCCCCAGAGGATCCACGATAATACTGTCTCTATCCTGTGTGAGTAACAAAGTCAGATGATTAAAGGCCCACAACAGCGGAAAACCACTGTAAAAGAAAGGTGAGGCCAACAGAGTAGCCATGATGCTGTACAACAATTGACATCTGTAATGAATGATACAATTATTTGACAATTGTCTTAAAATGAGCAAGAAGTCATATTTTGCCTTGTTTCCACATTAGTAGTAACATTGATGATTGTAGACTAGAAAAAAGTTAGTCATGTTGTTGAAACTCTAAGCAGTGTGCCAGACGACTTTTGTTCTCCAATATAGGCCCCTTTCTGTGTTTAATAAAATTGCGGCACAAGGGCAATGCACAAAATTGATTGCAGAAACACCTCCCTGCTAATGAGGAAACCGCTAGTTATGGATGTAGTATATCTGCCTGGAGCAAAAATGGTGAGCAAAGATTTTAGTTTTTCACAATGTATTCTGAATGTGAATGGGGGAAAACTCAGGGGAGGAACCTCCATTTCGAGAATGCTTATGAGTACATTTCACACTACTTTGGATTATAATTTTAAGGCTCATTTGAATGTCCTGCTTAATATAATGTTTTCTACAGTATTAAGAATTGTGCAATTATTGAAGAACCGCATTAGACAGTATCCATTTGGGTGTTGCTAATAAAGTGAAGATTTTTGTATTTCATCTTTATTTAACCAGGTAGGCCAGTCGAGAACAAATTCTCATATACAACTGCGACTTGGCCAAGATAAAGCAGTGCAGTGAGACAAAAAACAACAGTTACATACACCTGGGATAAACAAAGGTACGGTCAATAACACAATAGAAAGTCTATATACAGTGTGTGCAAAGAGTAAGGAGGTAAGGCAATAAATAGGCCATAATTTGTAATTACTTCACTACTAACACTGGAGTGATGGATGTGCAGATGAAGATGTGCAAGTAGAAATACTGGTGTGCAAAAGAGCAAAAAAAATAAATAAAAACATGGGGATGAGGTAGGCAGTTGGATGGGCTGTGTACAGCTGCATTGATCGGTAAACTGCTCAGATAGCTGATGCTGAAAGTTAGTGAGGGAGAGTCTCCAGCTTCAGTGATTTTTGCAATTCGTTCCAGTCATTGGCAGCAGAGAACTGGAAGGAAAGGCGGCCAAAGTAGGTGTTGGCTTTGGGGATGACCAGTGAGATGTACTTCCTGGAGCACGTGCTATGGGTGGGTGTTGCTATGGTGACCAGTGAGCTGAGTTAAGGCGGCCTAGCAAAGACTTATAGATGACTTGGAGCCAGTGGGTTTGGAGACGAATATGTAGCGAGGGCCAGCCGACGAGAGCATACAGGTCGCATTGGTGGGTGGTATATGGGGCTTTGGTGACAAAACGGATGGCACTGTGATAGACTGCATCCAGTTTGCTGTATAGAGTGCTGGAGGCTATTTTGAAATAATGGAGGCTATCATCGAAGTCAAGGATCGGTAGGATAGTCAGTTTTACGAGGGTATGTTGGGCAGCGTGAGTGAAGGAGGTTTTGTTGCAAAATAGGAAGCCGTTTTTTTATTTAATTTTGGATTGGAGATGCTTAACATGAGTCTGGAAGGAGAGTCTAACCAGACACCTAGGTATTTATAGTTGTCCACATATTCTATGTCAGAACCGTCCAGAGTAGTGATGCTGGACGGGTGGGTACGGGCAGCGATCGGTTGAAGAGCATACATTTAGTTTAACTAGTGTTTAAGAGCAGTTGGAGGCCACGGAAGGAGTGTTGTATGGCATTGAAGCTCGTTTTGAGGTTTGTTAACAATGCCCAAAGATACAGAATGGTGTCATCTGCGTAAAGGTGGATCAAGGAATCACCCGCAGCAAGAGCAACATTGTTGGTATATACAGAGAAAAGAGTCGGCCAGAGATTTGAACCCTGTGATACCCCCATAGAGACTGCCAGAGATCCGGACAACAGGCCCTCCGATTTGACACACTGAACTCTGTCTGATAAGTAGTTGGTGAACCTGGCGAGTCAGTCATTTGAGAAACCAAGGCTGTTAAGTCTGCCGATAAGAATACGGTTATTGACAAGAGTCGAAAGCCTTGGCCAGGTTGATGAAGATGCCTGACAGTATTGTCTCTTATCGATGGCGGTTATGATATCGTTTAGGACCTTGAGCGTGGCTGAGGTGCACCCGTGACCAGCGTGGAAACCGGATTGCACAGCGGAGAAGGTACGGTGGGATACAAAATGGTCAGTGATCTGTTTGTTAACTTGGCTTTTGAATACTTTAGAAAGGCAGGGCAAGATGGATATAGGTCTGTAACAGTTTGGGTCTAGAGTGCCACCCCCTTTGAAGAGGGGGATGACCGCAGAAGTGTTCCAATCTTTAGGAATCTCTGACGATAGAGGTTGAACAGACTAGTAATAGGGGTTGCCACAATGGCGGCAGATAATTTGAGAAAGAGAGGGTCCAGATTGTCTAGCCCAGCTGATTTGTACGGGTCCAGGTTTTGCAACTCTGTCAGAACATCAGCTATCTGGATTTGGGGTAGCTGCGGGGGGTGGGAGCTGTTGCCCGGGTTTGGGGTAGCCAGGAGGAAAGCATGGCCAGCCGTAGAGAAATGCTTATTGAAATTCTCAATTATCAATGGTGACAGTGTTTCCTAGCCTCAGTGCAGTGAGCAGCTGGGATGAGGTGCTCTTATTCTCCATGGAATTTACAGTGTCCCAAAACTTTTTGGAGTTAGAGCTACAGGATGCAAATATCTGTTTGAAAAAGCTAGCTTTTGCTTTCCTAACTGACTGTGTGTATTGGTTCCTGACAAAAGTTGCTCAAGGCTAGCGCCGGGGCTGGGCCACACGATAGCAGCTAGATAGCTGCGATTATCCAGTGTAATGATCCAGAGTTTACGGCAGGAATATGGTGATGTGGTGGAGAAAAACAGTCCAATATGCTCATGGATGATATCGCGCTGTGTAGACTGACAAGCTAAAAGCGGCTGGTGTCTGAGCTAAAAAAAGATAAAGGCCGCTAGCAGTGGCTAACAATGACTAAACAGCTAGTAGCTAATTAGCTGGTTAGCTTCTGATGGAGGTTCTAGGTATACGATCTAAAAAATAGCAGATCTGTATCACATTGCGTGAGGCGGGCTGCCGAAAGGTATATTTAATTTAAAAATGGAAAAAGAGATTGTAATATATTGCAATTTATACAAAAAGACGGAAAAAACATAACATTTACAACAAACACGTCTTACTGCTACGCCATCTTGGATTACAAGATGACTCTCAGTTAAAAACCATTGGATTTAGCAAACTCTGAAATTATTTAGTATTTCTGTTCCCACGAAAACTGTTTTCCAGGCGCACTATAAGGCGCCACTAAATGATACACAGTTCGAGTGCATTTCAGAATACAAAAAAACTATCCAACAGCAAGATCCAGTATTTAAGTTGAAGTTCATCATATGACAAGCGTAACGTTATGTCTATAACTACTGTTCCCTGAAGGAGATAAACTCGGTACAACATACTATTTAATTCACACCTCGCTGGAAGCCCTGCCTTCTACAGGTGATGAGCGTGAGGCTCTGATTTATTCCTTAATTTAATACCGCTCTTCACCGACCCAGGAAGGGGTAGGGCCAAACAGGTGTTGTACCTTGTTTCCTTCCTTCAGGGAACACTAACTATAGTGTTAGGTTCTAATTTTTCAGAGTAAATAACTCACGGACACTAGAGAAGCTTAACCAAATTTAAATATTCCCAAAGGGTCGTTCCAGCCGTAGTTCAGACAAAAACATGTTCTCACCATCACAAGTATATATACCCTACTTTGGACACTCCTCCTTCTCTCCAATCCGTACATCTTCTGGTTCGACAGGAAAAGGGTAACAGGATACTCAACTCTTATAACTCCATTCAGGGGATCTGACCTGACCTCAACCCCTCCTTCGCCTAATCCACAGATGTCCATCCGCTTCCCTTATAGCAATCCTGTGATCTCCTCCCGTCCACCCAGCACATTCCACAGCCACTCGGTCTTTCTACAGATCTCACTCCTTTATATACTCTGCGTCTGATCTATCATGTCTTTAAAATCTCAATGTTCAAAGTTTAGAATCCAATAATAGTCATAAAGTTACACTCCCTTTCAGTCGGTCAACTTTGCTAAAACATACTATGGGAAAATACAATCATTCCCCATGCCGACCCAAACGGATACTAAATGAAACGGCCCCTGGCAGACCACGCAGACCTGACCCCGCAAGATGCGCCACTCCAACTGGAAAAGGTTGCCGACTGCTGCTGTAGTCTATTACTAGTCTATTAGACTATTAGTGAACACTTCAGGAGCAGAACGGCAGAATTTACGAATTCCAGCAGCGGAGGGGGAGGTTCTCCTGGTTAAGTTGGGGCGGCAGCGTAGCCTAGTGGTTAGCACGCTGGACTAGTAACCGAAAGGTTGCAAGATCGAATCCCTGACATGACAAGGTACAAATCTGTCATTCTGCCCCTGAACAGGCAGTTAACCCACTGTTCCTAAGCCGTCATTGAAAATAAGAATGTGTTCTTATGTCGATGACCGACTCCCTCCTAGTCAGGTTATATGGATGACCGGCTCCCTCTAGTCACTTGTGACTTATTTATTTAATCAAACAGCGTGCTTAAAGCTTCATTTCGTTCAGTACATATAGATTTGATAAAAACACATGGGGTGATTGGTAGAAATTACAGATGACTCTTGGCAGCCAATATGTATTTTAGTTGGGGACAACACCAGAACATGATTTTGGGGCTCCCGAGTGGCGCAGCGGACACTGCATCTCAGTGCTTGAGGCGTCACTACAGACACCCTGGATCAAATCAAGGCTGTATCACAACCGAGTGATTGGGAGTCCCATAGGGTGGCGCACAATTGGCCCAGCGTTGTCCGGGGTAGGCAGTCATTGTAAATAAGATTTTGTTCTTAACTGACTTGCCTAGTTAAATAAAGGTTACATTTAAATAAGTGTGTTTCATGACAAACCATTTTTTACAAATCCGTCAAGGCACCAACTTTAAGGAGGGTTTAAAACAGGTTTCAAACCAATTCATGAATGTAATTGAATCTAGGTATGTCTTGCCTTTAATGTAATGGCATGAAAAAAAATGGCTGAATATTATACAATGACTTATCAACAGCTCTAATAATTTGCCCCCACAGGAAATCTTCACTGGCAATTATAGAATATACTATATAGCCTCAATCTGTTTAAAACAATAATTTTGACATCATGGATGGCCAGTCGTTGTATTCATAGTGTAGTGAATTCTGGGGGTAGCCCTGAGCTGAACTCAAACCTGGGTCCAGTGACTGTCAAGCCAACACCTTATAACTGTTACGCCAAGATGTCTGAACTTCTTGACGAGGTCGCTGGGTTACGGTTGCTACAATAGCTTTTTCTATGAATGTGAGAGTGGTTACACTTCTCCTTCCCCCATCCTCAGCTATTTACCAAACCAAGCCTCTGGGCAGCCATTTTGTTGTTGTTTAAAAAACCCACACAACCAGGCAAACTGCAGTTGTTACATTGTTTCTAAACATTAGAGTAAAAAAAAATGCTTATTTGGGGATCTGATGGGGTACAACAGTTGAACTAAGCTCATGAGGCATGTGTTATATTCTTCAAGAATTAATGGCTATAAATAAATAATTAAAGTCACAATATGGATGTAGCAATTGCACATTTTCGCTTTAACACCAAACATCAGTTCAACAACTGCAGAGTTTGTGCCTCTGTTTTTAAGACAGCACTTACTAGTGTTAATCAGGGAACGGTTTCTCAAAACCATCTTATGGCTAAATTCAGCGTTAGAACGGTCGGACGCCTTAAGATGCGTTTGGGAAACCGGGCCCAGATATCCAGGTTCCTCCTCCTTTTTTGATGTAACAGTCATCTCCCCCTCTTCCTCTTTCAATCCATAAACTCCATCCTCCTCTATTTTTACTGTAACATCCTCCTCCTCTTTCACTCTGAACGCGTCTTTTTCTTCTTTCACAGTAACGGCCTGATCCTCTACTTCTTGTTTTACTGTGATATCCTCCTCTCCTTTAGCAGGTGGAGAGTAGCTTAGTGACCGCATGGTCGGGGCTATTAGCTAGCTAGGCTAATGCTAACTTAACCAGCCCGCTAGCTGAATAATAACAACACCGTAAATATGAAATTAAATCGGATAACTAACTAGACGACAGAAGTGGTTTTAAAACACAGTGTCTAATACACACGAACGCGTCTAAAGAGCTTTATTGGTTCGGCTATTTTGTCTAGCAAGCTACGGAGATGTCTGAATAACTGTTGCTGCTGCTGAAAGAAGAGTTCCGTCCACTAGAATATACGTCACACAAGCAGCATTTCCTTAAAGTCGCACATCGTCATATTCTGACGAGTGGGTAACGCTCAGTCAATATATTTCTTCTGTGATTTCATTTTTCGTCAACTGTTCCATCGCATCTTAGTTAATGTAGAGACAAACTATTATGCATCTTTTTTTATCATAAAGTTAATTCACAAATCACAAATACCGGAGCATGTGAGTTCAAATTGACTTTTTATTACTTCATAATAAAAGCCGAGCCGGACAACTGCCTTCCAGCACACACGTTTTATACATTTGTCCTTCTTACGTCACACTCACAGTAACTCCTCTTATTGGCTCATCACCTCTGGCATTTAGCCACCGTCATCATATTGCCTTCATATTAGGACATGGAACCTGTAGAGTCTCACATAAATAGCTTCATGCATGTAGGACCATAGCAACAGACCATGGCACTCAACAGGAATAACCACGTCTAATGGTGTCCAATGACCTAGAGCACAGAGAGCACTAGTTTTGCTGGCTCCTTCTGAAATAAATAATTGCCACATATGTACAGAAAAAGTCCCAATACAATGTTATTGCTTATTGTGCAGTGGATGATTAAAATCCCCATGGATGTGTAGCTAGCTATCTAGCCCATTTACCCAAACGTTTGGTATACATATTAGTTCAGAACCGAGCTATGAACCTCAGCTATCATAGCCAGTTGTATCAACTTCAAAACAGCCTGAATGACATTTATGAAGCCTATGGATTGAGTAGAATATAATATCATGTTGTGCCAAGGATGCAAGTCGTATATACATGTAGTTATTACCATGCATGAGAGCCCCACATTGTAGCCTATACATTTAATATATTCACTGATAATGTACTCTACCTTGGCAAATAAATGTGCATAGGAGCAGGGAAGGCAGCTAAATATTCTCTCAGTTCATCACAATGACATAATAGTGTCTCTAGTCAGCCCAAAGGTTAACTTAAAAGCAGGTGAGCGATAGGACTGGGGGTTGGCATCCTCTCACATCAAAACATACCTGCAGACGAGATGGAGAGAGAGCATGTTTAAGCCTTGTGTTTTTATTCTAACAATGTTAGTCATCAATCAGGAGGTGAAATGCGAAACTGACCTTGGATCATTAACTCTGGGACTACTGCATCTATCTGTATTTCAATGTAAGGCATCTCTTTAATAATACTTCCTGTTGACCTGACCAAGTGACCTCTCACATTTGATCATGCCCTCTATGTAGCCAGTTCAGATGCAGGAGGGGTTGACCTAAACAGCTGATATAACCTACATCCTGTAGGGAGAAGGGGAGAGAACCTCGCAGGACTTCATTATAGTCAAATTACACCACACTGAATATTATGTTACTATTATCTCCGTCCTTACTTCTAGGGACAGGAACAACACAAAAGTACCTGCCCTATCCAGAATAGCCTCCTCTCTCACTGACAGTTGGGGCTGCTGTCCTTTCCCCCTCCCCCAGAATACATACTTTTTAATGAAGACGATGAACACTTAACAAACTATACAAAAACAACAAACCGAACGTGAAGCTATATAAAACTAGTGCAGACACAAATAATAACCCACGAAATACCCAAAGAAGATGGCTGCCTAAATATGGTTCCCAATCAGAGACAACGATAAACAGCTGCCCAATTTTTCAGTTTTTGGTTTGTTAAAAAAGTTTGAAATATCCAATAAATGTCGTTCCACTTCATGATTGTGCCCCACTTGTTGTTGATTCTTCACAAAAAAATACAGTTTTATATCTTTATGTTTGAAGCCTGAAATGTGGCAAAAGGTCGCAAAGTTCAAGGGGGCCGAATACTTTCGCAAGGCACTGTATATGCACCAAGGAAAATAAATAGATAAAGTCAAATAAAAACACTTATTTTTCTTAATCTTTCATTTTAATTGTATTTAAAAAAAAATTCAAATGTATTATTATTATATTTTTTTACTTTTTATTTTTATTTTTTTAAGCCTGTCACATCTGTGAATGTGTTTTGTTGGTTGATTGAAAAACAAGAAAACTTCATAAAACTTTAAATTGATGCAAGGTGATTTGTAGATCAGTCGCCTGCAGTGTCGAACCAGCCCAATACCAAACCAATCAGGTGGTTGTTCGATGAAATGAATCTTCAGACGTCATTGACGCCTGTATCACTTTATCAGCAGCACATCAGCACACTGCTTTGAAGTTTACTGTTTAGTGATTTGGACGCATGCCTCGCAGCTCCGGTATCAAACGTAACATCCCTACCGAAAAGTTGACAAAACAAAAAGGAGCAAGCAGGTATGATTTTCAAAAGTCATGCTTCCTACACTTTAACTTGTTGTCTGAAAATTAAATATACTTTTTACTCAACTGCGTTACCCACTCCAGTCAGCAGATGGCGGTCTGGGACTTTAAGGCGATGCTGCTGGTGTGACGTTTAATCTAGTGGACGGAACTCTTTTTTCAACAGCAGCAACAACACTTAGTCAGCCACCTCGGTAGCTTGCTAGACAAAATAGCCGAACCAATATAGCTCTTTAGACGCTTTCGTGTATATTAGCCACTGTGTTTTACACCCACTTCTGTCGTCTAGTTCGTTATCCGCTTTAATTTCATATTTACGGTGTTGTTGTTATTAGTCAGCTAGCGGGCTGGTTAAGTTAGCATTAGCCTAGCTAGCTAACATCTCCGACCATGCGGTCACTAAGCTACTCCCCTGCTAAAGAAGAGCAGGATATCACAGTAAAACAAGAAGTAGACGGTGTGGCCGTTACTGTGAAAGAAGAAAAAGACACATTCAGAGTGAAAGAGGAGGAGGATGTTACAGTAAAAGGAGAGGAGGATGCAGTTTATGGATTGAAAGAGGGAGAGATGACTGCTACATCGAAAAAAGAGGAGGAGGAAGAAGAGAAGGAACCTGGATATCTGGGCCCGGTTTCCCAAAACACATCTTAAGGTTCTAATGGTGAATTTAGCCATAAGATGGTTTTGAGAAACCGTTTCCTGATGAACACTAGGTTAGTACTGTTTAAAAACAGAGGCACAAACTCTGCAGTTTTTGAACTGATGTTTGGTGTTAAAGGGGAAATGTGCAATTGCTACATCCATATTGTGACTTTTTAATTATTTATTTATAGCCATTGATTTTTGAAGAGTATAAGACATGCCTCATGAGCTTAGTTCAACTGTTTTACCCCATCAGATCCCCAAATAAGTTTGTTTTACTCTAGTGTTTAGAAACAATGTAAATCAACACTGTTTAAACTATAATGTTGAATTCATGGAAGTAGTTACATTTCTCCAACCCCATCATCATCTTATTACCAAAATAGTGGTGGAATGACATATTTGTTATTGTTTGAACTGCAGATTGCTGGGTTGTGTGGGTTTTTTAAACAGCAACAAAATGGCTGCCCAGAGGCTTGGTTTGGTATACAGCTGAGGGATGGGGGAAGGAAAAGTGTAACAACTCTCACATTCATAGGTTACGGTTGCTACAATAGCTTTCTCTAAAACCTAGTGACCTCGTCAATAAGTTCAGAAATCTTGGCGTAACAGTTATACGGTGTTAGCTTGACAGTCACTGGACCCAGGTTTGAGTTCAGCTCAGGGCTACCCCCAGAATTCACTACACTATGAATACAACGACTGGCCATCCATGAGGTCAAAATTATTGTTTTAAACAGATTGAGGCTATATAGTATATTCTATAATTGCCAGTGTAGATTACCTGTGGGGGCAAATTATTAGAGCTGTTGATAAGTCATTGTATAATATTCAGCCATTTTTTTTCATGCGATTACATTAAAGGGAAGATATACCTAGATTCAATTACATTCATGAATTGGTTTGAAACCTCTGTTTCAAACCCTCCTCAAAGTTGGTGCCTTGACGGATGTGTAAAAATTGGATTGTTATGAAACACTTTTTTTAACTAGGCAAGTCAGTTAAAACTTCTTGATCCTACTTGAGACGCAGACGTCTCAAGTAGGCACCTGGAAATGCAAATGCGCTACGCTAAATGCTAAATGTACTCGTTACAACTCAAACCTTGATCAAAATTCACAAGCAGGGTTTTGAATTAAAGCTACACTCGTTGTGAACCTAGCCAGCAAGTCAGATTTTTAAAATGCTTTTCGGCGAAAGCATGAGAAGCTATTATCTGATAGCATGCACCCCCCAAAATACCAGCACGACACGTAAACAACAGATTTTGCGGTAGCCGGCGCTACCCAAAACGCAGAAATAAAATATAAAACATTCATTACCTTTGACGAGCTTCTTTCTTGGCACTCCTATATGCCCCATAAACACCACTATTGGGTCTTTTTTTTCGTTTAAATCGGTCCATATATACCCAAAATAGCTTTGTATGGAAGCTGTGTCATTCAGAAAAAAACATCGTTTTTAAACGCTGCGTAATTTTTTAAAATTAAAAAAGTCGACGATAAACTTTCACAAAACACTTCGAAATCCTTTTGTAATCCAACTTTAGGTATTAGTAAACGTTTATAATCTATCAAAATGATTACAGGGCGATGTATATTCAATAGCTCCTCGCTTGCAAATCCTTGGCTGCCATAGTCCTCATTAACAACATCCGGGTGAAGACTGGAAGAAACGGATGCCAGATAGATGGATTTTCCAACAATTAATTCAATTGAAAATGACGACAATGGCGACATCGTGTGGAATTTTTATGAATTGCATGCAGGTCGATATTACATTTTGTCCTCTTTTAACAACTCGTGGAAGTGACTTATGGAAATTATTTTTAGCTTTCAGAGAGCAGTTTTTCTTGCGTTTTTCAATGAAACACACGATCTGTTATAGTCACAGCCGTGATTTAACCAGTTTTAGAAACTTCAGAGTGTTTTCTATCCACACATACTAATCATATGCATATACTATATTCCTGGCATGAGTAGCAGGACGCTGAAAAGTTGCGCGATTTTTAACAGAATGTTCGAAAAAGGAGGGGGTAGAAGTAAGAGGTTATTAAGAACAAATTCTTATTTACAATGACTACCTACCCCGGACGACGCTGGGCCAAATGTGCGCCACCCTATGGGACTCCCAATCACGGTCGGTTGTGATACAGCTCGGATTTGATCCAGGGTGTCTGTAGTGACGCCTCAAGCACTGAGATGCAGTGTCTGCTGCGCCACTCGGGAGCCCCAAAATCTTGTTCTAGTATTGTCCCCTACTAAAATACATCTTGTTCAACCAAGAGTCATCTGTAATTTTTACCAATCGTCCCATGTGTTTTTATAAAATCTATATGTACTGAACGTATGATGCTTTAAGCGCTCTATTTGAATAAAAAATAAGACACAAATGACTAGAGGGAGCCAGCCATCAATATAACCTGACTAGAGGGAGCCAGTCATCAATATAACCTGATTAGGAGGGAGCCGGTCATCAATATAACCTGACTAGGAAGGAGCCGGTAATCAATATAACCTGACAAGAGGGAGCCAGTCATCAATATAACCTGACTAGAGGGAGCCGGTCATCAATATAACCTGACTAGTAGGGAGCCGGTCATCAATATAACCTGACTAGATGGAGCCGGTCATCAATATAACCTGACTAGATGGAGCCGGTCATCAATATAACCTGACTAGGAGGGAGCCAGTCATCAATATAACCTGACTAGGAGGGAGCCGGTCATCAATATAACCTGACTAGGAGGGAGCCGGTCATCAATATAACCTGACAAGAGGGAGCCAGTCATCAATATAACCTGCCTAGAGGGAGCCAGTCATCAATATAACCTGACTAGGAGGGAGCCGGTCATCGACACAACCTGACTAGGAGGGAGCCGGTCATCGACACAACCTGACTAGGAGGGAGCTGGTCATCGACACAACCTTACTAGAGGGAACCAGTCATCAATATAACCTGACTAGAGGGAGCCGGTCATCAATATAACCTGACTAGGAGGGAGCCAGTCATCAATATTACCTGACTATCAGGGAGCCAGTCATCAATATAACCTGGCTAGAGGGAGCCAGTCATCAATATAACCTGACTAGGAGGGAGCCAGTCATCAATATAACCTGACTAGAGGGAGCCGGTCATCAATATAACCTGACTAGAGGGAGCCGGTCATCAATATAACCTGACTAGGAGGGAGCGGGTCATCAATACAACCTGACTAGGAGGGAGACAGTCATAAATATAACCTTACTAGAGGGAGCCAGTCATCAATATAACCTGGCTAGAGGGAGCCAGTCATCAATATAACCTGGCTAGAGGGAGCCAGTCATCCATATAACCTGACTAGAGGGAGCCAGTCATCAATATAACCTGGCTAGAGGGAGCCAGTCATCAATATAACGTGACTAGGAGGGAGCCGGACATCAATATAACGTGACTAGGAGGGAGCCGGTCATCAATATAACGTGACTAGGAGGGAGCCGGTCATCAATATAACGTGACTAGGAGGGAGCCGGTCATCAATATAACCTGACTAGAGGGAGCAAGTCATCAAAATAACCTGACTAGAGAGAGCCGGTCATCAAAATAACCTGACTAGGAGGGAGCCGGTCATCAATATAACCTGACTAGGAGGGAGCCAGTCATCAATATAACCTGGCTAGAGGGAGCCAGTCATCAATATAACCTGGCTAGAGGGAGCCAGTCATCAATATAACCTGGCTAGAGGGAGCCAGTCATCAATATAACATGACTAGGAAGGAGCCGGTCATCGACACAACCTGACTAGGAGGGAGCCGGTCATCGACACAACCTGACTAGGAGGGAGCCGGTCATCGATACAACCTGACTAGGAGGGTGCCGGTCATCAATATAACCTGACTAGAGGGAACCAGTCATCAATATAACCTGACTAGCGGGAGCCAGTCATCAATATAACCTGACTATCAGGGAGCGAGTCATCAATATAACCTGGCTAGAGGGAGCCAGTCATCAATATACCCTGACTAGAGGGAGCCAGGCATCAATATAACCTGACTAGAGGGAGCCGGTCATCAATATAACCTGACTAGGAGGGAGCCAGTCATCAATATAACCTGACTAAGAGGGAGCCGGTCATCAATATAACCTGACAGGGAGGGAGCCGGACATCAATATAACCTGACTAGAGGGAGCCAGTCATCAATATAACCTGCCTAGAGGGAGCCAGTCATCAATATAACCTGACTAGGAGGGAGCCGGTCATCGACACAACCTTACTAGAGGGAACCAGTCATCAATATAACCTGACTAGAGGGAGCCGGACATCAATATAACCTGACTAGAGGGAGCCAGTCATCAATATAACCTGCCTAGAGGGAGCCAGTCATCAATATAACCTGACTAGGAGGGAGCCGGTCATCGACACAACCTTACTAGAGGGAACCAGTCATCAATATAACCTGACTAGAGGGAGCCGGTCATCAATATAACCTGACTAGGAGGGAACCAGTCATCAATATAACCTGACTAGGAAGGAGCCAGTCATCAATATAACCTGACTAGAGGGAGCCAGTCATCAATATAACCTGACTAGATGGAGCCAGTCATCAATATAACCTGACTAGGAGGGAGCCGGTCATCGACACAACCTGACTAGGAGGGAGCCGGTCATCAATATAACCTGACTAGAGGGAGCCGGTCATCAATATAACCTGACTAGAGGGAGCCGGTCATCAATATAACCTGACTAGGAGGGAGCCAGTCATCAATATAACCTGACTAGGAGCGAGCCGGTCGTCAATATAACCTGACTAGGAGGGAGTCGGTCATCAATATAACCTGACTAGGAGGGAGCCGGACATCAATATAACCTGACTAGAGGGAGCCAGTCATCAATATAACCTGCCTAGAGGGAGCCAGTCATCAATATAACCTGACTATGAGGGAGCCGGTCATCGACACAACCTTACTAGAGGGAACCAGTCATCAATATAACCTGACTAGAGGGAGCCAGTCATCCATATTACTTGACTATTAGGGAGCCAGTCATCAATATAACCTGGCTAGAGGGAGCCAGTCATCAATATAACCTGACTAGGAGGGAGCCAGTCATCAATATAACCTGACTAGAGGGAGCCGGTCATCAATTTAACGTGACTAGGAGGGAGCCGGTCATCAATATAACCTGACTAGGAGGGAGCCGGTCATCAATATAACCTGACTAGAGGGAGCCAGTCATCAATATAACCTTACTAGAGGGAACCAGTCATCAATATAACCTGACTAGAGGGAGCCGGTCATCAATATAACCTGACTAGGAGGGAGCCGGTCATCAATATAACCTGACTAGAGGGAGCCGGTCATCAATATAACCTTACTAGAGGGAACCGGTCGTCAATATAACCTGACTAGAGGGAGCCGGTCATCAATACATTTTGACTAGGAGGGAGCTAGTCATCAATATAACCTTACTAGAGGGAGCCAGTCATCAATATAACCTGGCTAGAGGGAGCCAGTCATCAATATAACCTGACTAGCGGGAAACAGTCATCAATATAACCTGACTATCAGGGAGCGAGTCATCAATATAACCTGACTAGAGGGAGCGGGTCATCAATATAACCTGACTAGGAGGGAGCGAGTCATCAATATAGCCTGACTAGGATGGAGCCGGTCATCAATATAACCTGACTAGAGGGAGCCAGTCATCAATATACCCTGACTAGAGGGAGCCAGGCATCAATATAACCTGACTAGAGGGAGCCGGCTATCAATATAACCTGACAAGAGGGAGCCAGGCATCAATATAACCTTACTAGAGGGAGCCGGTCATCAATATAACCTGATAGGAGGGAGCGAGTCATCAATATAACCTGACTAGGAGGGAGCCAGACATCAATATAAACTTCCTAGAGTGAGCCAGTCATCAATATAACATAGCTAGAGGGAGCCAGTCATCAATATAACATGACTAGGAAGGAGCCGGTCATCGACACAACCTGACTAGGAGGGAGCCGGTCATCAATATAACCTGACTAGGAGGGAGCCAGTCATCCATATTACTTGACTATTAGGGAGCCAGTCATCAATATAACCTGGCTAGAGGGAGCCAGTCATCAATATAACCTGACTAGGAGGGAGCCAGTCATCAATATAACCTGACTAGAGGGAGCCGGTCATCAATTTAACGTGACTAGGAGGGAGCCGGTCATCAATATAACCTGACTAGGAGGGAGCCGGTCATCAATATAACCTGACTAGAGGGAGCCAGTCATCAATATAACCTTACTAGAGGGAACCAGTCATCAATATAACCTGACTAGAGGGAGCCGGTCATCAATATAACCTGACTAGGAGGGAGCCGGTCATCAATATAACCTGACTAGAGGGAGCCGGTCATCAATATAACCTTACTAGAGGGAACCGGTCGTCAATATAACCTGACTAGAGGGAGCCGGTCATCAATACATTTTGACTAGGAGGGAGCTAGTCATCAATATAACCTTACTAGAGGGAGCCAGTCATCAATATAACCTGGCTAGAGGGAGCCAGTCATCAATATAACCTGACTAGCGGGAAACAGTCATCAATATAACCTGACTATCAGGGAGCGAGTCATCAATATAACCTGACTAGAGGGAGCGGGTCATCAATATAACCTGACTAGGAGGGAGCGAGTCATCAATATAGCCTGACTAGGATGGAGCCGGTCATCAATATAACCTGACTAGAGGGAGCCAGTCATCAATATACCCTGACTAGAGGGAGCCAGGCATCAATATAACCTGACTAGAGGGAGCCGGCTATCAATATAACCTGACAAGAGGGAGCCAGGCATCAATATAACCTTACTAGAGGGAGCCGGTCATCAATATAACCTGATAGGAGGGAGCGAGTCATCAATATAACCTGACTAGGAGGGAGCCAGACATCAATATAAACTTCCTAGAGTGAGCCAGTCATCAATATAACATAGCTAGAGGGAGCCAGTCATCAATATAACATGACTAGGAAGGAGCCGGTCATCGACACAACCTGACTAGGAGGGAGCCGGTCGTCAATATAACCTGACTAGGAAGGAGCCGGTCGTCAATATAAACTGACTAGGAGGGAGCCGGTCATCAATATTACCTGACTAGGAGGGAGACAGTCATCAATATAACCTGACTATCAGGCAGCCAGTCATCCATATAACCTGACTAGAGGGAGCCGGTCATCAATATAACCTGACTAGGAGTGAGCGAGTCATCAATATAACCTGGCTAGAGGGAGCCAGTCATCAATATAACCTGGCTAGAGGGAGCAAGTCATCAATATAACATGACTAGGAAGGAGCCGGTCATCGACACAACCTGACTAGGAGGGAGCCGGTCATCGACACAACCTGACTAGGAGGGAGCCGGTCATCGACACAACCTGACTAGGAGGGAGCCAGTCATCAATATAACCTGACTAGGAGGGAGCCAGTCATCAATATAACCTGACTAGCGGGAGCCAGTCATCAATATAACCTGACTAGGAGGGAGCCGTTCGTCAATATCACCTGACTAGGAGGGAGCCGGTCGTCAATATCACCTGACTAGGAGGGAGCCGGTCATCAATATAACCTGACTAGGAGGGAGCCAGTCATCAATATAACCTGACTAGGAGGGAGCCAGTCATCAATATAACCTGACTAGACGGAGCCAGTCATCAATTTAACCTGACTAGGAGGTTGCCAGTCATCAATATAACCTGACTAGGAGGGAGCCAGTCATCAATATAACCTGACTAGGAGGGAGCCAGTCATCAATATAACCTGACTAGGAGGGAGCCAGTCATCAATATAACCTGACTAGGAGGGAGCCGGTCATCAATATAACATGACTAGTAGGGTGCCGGTCATCAATATAACCTGACTAGGAGGGAGACTGTCATCAATATAACCTGACTAGAGGGAGCCGGTCATCAATATAACCTGACTAGAGGAAGCCGGTCATCGACACAACCTGACTAGGAGGGAGCCGGTCATCGACACAACCTGACTAGGAGGGAGCCAGTCATCAATATAACCTGACTAGGAGGGAGCCAGTCATCAATATAACCTGACTAGAGGGAGCCAGTCATCAATATAACCTGGCTAGAGGGAGCCAGTCATCAATATAACCTGGCTAGAGGGAGCCAGTCATCAATATAAACTTACTAGAGGGAGCCGGTCATCAATATAACCTGATAGGAGGGAGCGAGTCATCAATATAACCGGGCTAGAGGGAGCCAGTCATCAATATAACATAGCTAGAGGGAGCCAGTCATCAATATAACATAACTAGGAAGGAGCCGGTCATCGACACAACCTGACTAGGAGGGAGCCGGTCATCGACACAACCTGACTAGGAGGGAGCCGGTCATCGACACAACCTGACTAGGAGGGAGCCGGTCATCGACACAACCTGACTAGGAGGGAGCCGGTCGTCAATATAACCTGACTAGGAGGGAGCCGGTCGTCAATATCACCTGACTAGGAGGGAGCCGGTCATCAATATAACCTGACTAGGAGGGAGACAGTCATCAATATAACCTGACTATCAGGCAGCCAGTCATCCATATAACCTGACTAGAGGGAGCCAGTCATCAATATAACCTGACTAGGAGGGAGCCAGGCATCAATATAACCTGACTAGGAGGGAGCCAGTCATCAATATAACCTGGCTAGGAGGGAGCCGGTCATCAATATAACCTGACTAGGAGTGAGCGAGTCATCAATATAACCTGACTAGAGGGAGCCGGTCATCAATATAACCTTACTAGAGGGAACCGGTCATCAATATAACCTGACTAGGAGGGAGACTGTCATCAAAATAACCTGACCAGGAGGGAGCCAGTCATCAATATAACCTGGCTAGAGGGAGCCAGTCATCAATATAACCTGACTAGGAGGGAGCCGGTCATCAATATAACCTGACTAGGAGGGAGCCGTTCGTCAATATCACCTGACTAGGAGGGAGACAGTCATCAATATAACCTGACTATCAGGCTGCCAGTCATCCATATAACCTGACTAGAGGGAGCCAGTCATCAATATAACCTGGTTAGAGGGAGCCAGTCATCAATATAACCTGACTAGGAGGGAGCCAGTCATCAATATAACCTGGCTAGGAGGGAGCCGGTCATCAATATAACCTGACTAGGAGTGAGCGAGTCATCAATATAACCTGACTAGAGGGGACCGGTCATCAATATAACCTGACTAGGAGGGAGCCGTTTGTCAATATCACCTGACTAGGAGGGAGCCGGTCGTCAATATCACCTGACTAGGAGGGAGCCGGTCATCAATATAACCTGACTAGGAGGGAGCCGTTTGTCAATATCACCTGACTAGGAGGGAGCCGGTCGTCAATATCACCTGACTAGGAGGGAGCCGGTCATCAATATAACCTGACTAGGAGGGAGCCAGTCATCAATATAACCTGACTAGGAGGGAGCCAGTCATCAATATAACCTGACTAGACGGAGTCAGTCATCAATTTAACCTGACTAGGAGGTTGCCAGTCATCAATATAACCTGACTAGGAGGGAGCCAGTCATCAATATAACCTGACTAGGAGGGAGCCAGTCATCAATATAACCTGACTAGGAGGGAGCCAGTCATCAATATAACCTGACTAGGAAGGAGCCGGTCATCAATATAACCTGACTAGGAGGGAGCCGGTCATCAATATAACATGACTAGTAGGGTGCCGGTCATCAATATAACCTGACTAGGAGGGAGACTGTCATCAATATAACCTGACTAGAGGGAGCCGGTCATCAATATAACCTGACTAGAGGAAGCCGGTCATCGACACAACCTGACTAGGAGGGAGCCGGTCATCGACACAACCTGACTAGGAGGGAGCCGGTCATCAATATAACCTGACTAGGAGGGAGCCAGTCATCAATATAACCTGACTAGGAGGGAGCCAGTCATCAATATAACCTGACTAGACGGAGTCAGTCATCAATTTAACCTGACTAGGAGGTTGCCAGTCATCAATATAACCTGACTAGGAGGGAGCCAGTCATCAATATAACCTGACTAGGAGGGAGCCAGTCATCAATATAACCTGACTAGGAGGGAGCCAGTCATCAATATAACCTGACTAGGAAGGAGCCGGTCATCAATATAACCTGACTAGAGGGAGCCAGGCATCAATATAACCTTACTAGAGGGAGCCGGTCATCAATATAACCTGATAGGAGGGAGCGAGTCATTAATATAAACTGACTAGGAGGGAGCCAGTCATCAATATAACCTGGCTAGAGGGAGCCAGTCATCAATATAACCTTACTAGAGGGAGCCAGTCATCAATATAACCTGACTAGAGGGAGCCAGGCATCAATATAACCTTACTAGAGGGAGCCGGTCATCAAAATAACCTGATAGGAGGGAGCGAGTCATCAATATAACCTGACTAGGAGGGAGCCAGTCATCAATATAACCTTCCTAGAGTGAGCCAGTCATCAATATAACCTGGCTAGAGGGAGCCAGTCATCAATATAACATAGCTAGAGGGAGCCAGTCATCAATATAACATGACTAGGAAGGAGCCGGTCATCGACACAACCTGACTAGGAGGGAGCCAGGTCATCGACACAACCTGACTAGGAGGGAGCCGGTCATCAATATAACCTGACTAGGAGGGAGCCGGTCGTCAATATAACCTGACTAGGAAGGAGCCGGTCGTCAATATCACCTGACTAGGAGGGAGCCGGTCATCAATATAACCTGACTAGGAGGGAGCCAGTCATCAATATAAACTGACTAGCGGGAGCCAGTCATCAATATTACCTGACTATCAGGGAGCCAGTCATCAATATAACCTGGCTAGAGGGAGCCAGTCATCAATATAACCTGACTAGGAGGGAGCCAGTCATCAATATAACCTGACTAGAGGGAGCCGGTCATCAATATAACCTGACTAGAGGGAGCCGGTCATCAATATAACCTGACTAGGAGGGAGCGGGTCATCAATACAACCTGACTAGGAGGGAGACAGTCATAAATATAACCTTACTAGAGGGATTCAGTCATCAATATAACCTGGCTAGAGGGAGCCAGTCATCAATATAACCTGGCTAGAGGGAGCCAGTCATCCATATAACCTGACTAGAGGGAGCCAGTCATCAATATAACCTGGCTAGAGGGAGCCAGTCATCAATATAACGTGACTAGGAGGGAGCCGGACATCAATATAACGTGACTAGGAGGGAGCCGGTCATCAATATAACGTGACTAGGAGGGAGCCGGTCATCAATATAACGTGACTAGGAGGGAGCCGGTCATCAATATAACCTGACTAGAGGGAGCAAGTCATCAAAATAACCTGACTAGAGAGAGCCGGTCATCAAAATAACCTGACTAGGAGGGAGCCGGTCATCAATATAACCTGACTAGGAGGGAGCCAGTCATCAATATAACCTGGCTAGAGGGAGCCAGTCATCAATATAACCTGGCTAGAGGGAGCCAGTCATCAATATAACCTGGCTAGAGGGAGCCAGTCATCAATATAACATGACTAGGAAGGAGCCGGTCATCGACACAACCTGACTAGGAGGGAGCCGGTCATCGACACAACCTGACTAGGAGGGAGCCGGTCATCGATACAACCTGACTAGGAGGGTGCCGGTCATCAATATAACCTGACTAGAGGGAACCAGTCATCAATATAACCTGACTAGCGGGAGCCAGTCATCAATATAACCTGACTATCAGGGAGCGAGTCATCAATATAACCTGGCTAGAGGGAGCCAGTCATCAATATACCCTGACTAGAGGGAGCCAGGCATCAATATAACCTGACTAGAGGGAGCCGGTCATCAATATAACCTGACTAGGAGGGAGCCAGTCATCAATATAACCTGACTAAGAGGGAGCCGGTCATCAATATAACCTGACAGGGAGGGAGCCGGACATCAATATAACCTGACTAGAGGGAGCCAGTCATCAATATAACCTGCCTAGAGGGAGCCAGTCATCAATATAACCTGACTAGGAGGGAGCCGGTCATCGACACAACCTTACTAGAGGGAACCAGTCATCAATGTAACCTGACTAGAGGGAGCCGGACATCAATATAACCTGACTAGAGGGAGCCAGTCATCAATATAAACTGCCTAGAGGGAGCCAGTCATCAATATAACCTGACTAGGAGGGAGCCGGTCATCGACACAACCTTACTAGAGGGAACCAGTCATCAATATAACCTGACTAGAGGGAGCCGGTCATCAATATAACCTGACTAGGAGGGAACCAGTCATCAATATAACCTGACTAGGAAGGAGCCAGTCATCAATATAACCTGACTAGAGGGAGCCAGTCATCAATATAACCTGACTAGATGGAGCCAGTCATCAATATAACCTGACTAGGAGGGAGCCGGTCATCGACACAACCTGACTAGGAGGGAGCCGGTCATCAATATAACCTGACTAGAGGGAGCCGGTCATCAATATAACCTGACTAGATGGAGCCGGTCATCAATATAACCTGACTAGGAGGGAGCCAGTCATCAATATAACCTAACTAGGAGCGAGCCGGTCATCAATATAACCTGACTAGGAGGGAGCCGGTCATCAATATAACCTGACTAGGAGGGAGCCGGACATCAATATAACCTGACTAGAGGGAGCCAGTCATCAATATAACCTGCCTAGAGGGAGCCAGTCATCAATATAACCTGACTATGAGGGAGCCGGTCATCGACACAACCTTACTAGAGGGAACCAGTCATCAATATAACCTGACTAGAGGGAGCCAGTCATCCATATTACTTGACTATTAGGGAGCCAGTCATCAATATAACCTGGCTAGAGGGAGCCAGTCATCAATATAACCTGACTAGGAGGGAGCCAGTCATCAATATAACCTGACTAGAGGGAGCCGGTCATCAATTTAACGTGACTAGGAGGGAGCCGGTCATCAATATAACCTGACTAGGAGGGAGCCGGTCATCAATATAACCTGACTAGAGGGAGCCAGTCATCAATATAACCTTACTAGAGGGAACCAGTCATCAATATAACCTGACTAGAGGGAGCCGGTCATCAATATAACCTGACTAGGAGGGAGCCGGTCATCAATATAACCTGACTAGAGGGAGCCGGTCATCAATATAACCTTACTAGAGGGAACCGGTCGTCAATATAACCTGACTAGAGGGAGCCGGTCATCAATACATTTTGACTAGGAGGGAGCTAGTCATCAATATAACCTTACTAGAGGGAGCCAGTCATCAATATAACCTGGCTAGAGGGAGCCAGTCATCAATATAACCTGACTAGCGGGAAACAGTCATCAATATAACCTGACTATCAGGGAGCGAGTCATCAATATAACCTGACTAGAGGGAGCGGGTCATCAATATAACCTGACTAGGAGGGAGCGAGTCATCAATATAGCCTGACTAGGATGGAGCCGGTCATCAATATAACCTGACTAGAGGGAGCCAGTCATCAATATACCCTGACTAGAGGGAGCCAGGCATCAATATAACCTGACTAGAGGGAGCCGGCTATCAATATAACCCGACTAGAGGGAGCCAGGCATCAATATAACCTTACTAGAGGGAGCCGGTCATCAATATAACCTGATAGGAGGGAGCGAGTCATCAATATAACCTGACTAGGAGGGAGCCAGACATCAATATAAACTTCCTAGAGTGAGCGAGTCATCAATATAACCTGGCTAGAGGGAGCCAGTAATCAATATAACCTGGCTAGAGGGAGCAAGTCATCAATATAACATGACTAGGAAGGAGCCGGTCATCGACACAACCTGACTAGGAGGGAGCCGGTCATCGACACAACCTGACTAGGAGGGAGCCGGTCATCGACACAACCTGACTAGGAGGGAGCCGGTCATCGACACAACCTGACTAGGAGGGAGCCAGTCATCAATATAACCTGACTAGGAGGGAGCCAGTCATCAATATAACCTGACTAGCGGGAGCCAGTCATCAATATAACCTGACTAGGAGGGAGCCGTTCGTCAATATCACCTGACTAGGAGGGAGCCGGTCGTCAATATCACCTGACTAGGAGGGAGCCGGTCATCAATATAAACTGACTAGGAGGGAGCCAGTCATCAATATAACCTGACTAGGAGGGAGCCAGTCATCAATATAACCTGACTAGACGGAGCCAGTCATCAATTTAACCTGACTAGGAGGTTGCCAGTCATCAATATAACCTGACTAGGAGGGAGCCAGTCATCAATATAACCTGACTAGGAGGGAGCCAGTCATCAATATAACCTGACTAGGAGGGAGCCAGTCATCAATATAACCTAACTAGGAGGGAGCCGGTCATCAATATAACCTGACTAGGAGGGAGCCGGTCATCAATATAACATGACTAGTAGGGTGCCGGTCATCAATATAACCTGACTAGGAGGGAGACTGTCATCAATATAACCTGACTAGAGGGAGCCGGTCATCAATATAACCTGACTAGAGGAAGCCGGTCATCGACACAACCTGACTAGGAGGGAGCCGGTCATCGACACAACCTGACTAGGAGGGAGCCAGTCATCAATATAACCTGACTAGGAGGGAGCCAGTCATCAATATAACCTTACTAGAGGGAGCCAGTCATCAATATAACCTGGCTAGAGGGAGCCAGTCATCAATATAACCTGGCTAGAGGGAGCCAGTCATCAATATAACCTTACTAGAGGGAGCCGGTCATCAATATAACCTGATAGGAGGGAGCGAGTCATCAATATAACCTGGCTAGAGGGAGCCAGTCATCAATATAACATAGCTAGAGGGAGCCAGTCATCAATATAACATAACTAGGAAGGAGCCGGTCATCGACACAACCTGACTAGGAGGGAGCCGGTCATCGACACAACCTGACTAGGAGGGAGCCGGTCATCGACACAACCTGACTAGGAGGGAGCCGGTCATCGACACAACCTGACTAGGAGGGAGCCGGTCGTCAATATAACCTGACTAGGAGGGAGCCGGTCGTCAATATCACCTGACTAGGAGGGAGCCGGTCATCAATATAACCTGACTAGGAGGGAGACAGTCATCAATATAACCTGACTATCAGGCAGCCAGTCATCCATATAACCTGACTAGAGGGAGCCAGTCATCAATATAACCTGACTAGGAGGGAGCCAGGCATCAATATAACCTGACTAGGAGGGAGCCAGTCATCAATATAACCTGACTAGGAGTGAGCGAGTCATCAATATAACCTGACTAGAGGGAGCCGGTCATCAATATAACCTTACTAGAGGGAACCGGTCATCAATATAACCTGACTAGGAGGGAGACTGTCATCAAAATAACCTGACCAGGAGGGAGCCAGTCATCAATATAACCTGGCTAGAGGGAGCCAGTCATCAATATAACCTGACTAGGAGGGGGCCGGTCATCAATATAACCTGACTAGGAGGGAGCCGGTCATCAATATAACCTGACTAGGAGGGAGCCGTTCGTCAATATCACCTGACTAGGAGGGAGACAGTCATCAATATAACCTGACTATCAGGCTGCCAGTCATCCATATAACCTGACTAGAGGGAGCCAGTCATCAATATAACCTGGGTAGAGGGAGCCAGTCATCAATATAACCTGACTAGGAGGGAGCCAGTCATCAATATAACCTGGCTAGGAGGGAGCCGGTCATCAATATAACCTGACTAGGAGTGAGTGAGTCATCAATATAACCTGACTAGAGGGGACCGGTCATCAATATAACCTGACTAGGAGGGAGCCGTTCGTCAATATCACCTGACTAGGAGGGAGCCGGTCGTCAATATCACCTGACTAGGAGGGAGCCGGTCATCAATATAACCTGACTAGGAGGGAGCCGTTCGTCAATATCACCTGACTAGGAGGGAGCCGGTCGTCAATATCACCTGACTAGGAGGGAGCCGGTCATCAATATAACCTGACTAGGAGGGAGCCAGTCATCAATATAACCTGACTAGGAGGGAGCCAGTCATCAATATAACCTGACTAGGAGGGAGCCAGTCATCAATATAACCTGACTAGACGGAGTCAGTCATCAATTTAACCTGACTAGGAGGTTGCCAGTCATCAATATAACCTGACTAGGAGGGAGCCAGTCATCAATATAACCTGACTAGGAGGGAGCCAGTCATCAATATAACCTGACTAGGAGGGAGCCAGTCATCAATATAACCTGACTAGGAAGGAGCCGGTCATCAATATAACCTGACTAGGAGGGAGCCGGTCATCAATATAACATGACTAGTAGGGTGCCGGTCATCAATATAACCTGACTAGGAGGGAGACTGTCATCAATATAACCTGACTAGAGGGAGCCGGTCATCAATATAACCTGACTAGAGGAAGCCGGTCATCGACACAACCTGACTAGGAGGGAGCCGGTCATCGACACAACCTGACTAGGAGGGAGCCGGTCATCAATATAACCTGACTAGGATGGAGCCAGTCATCAATATAACCTGACTAGGAGGGAGCCGTTCGTCAATATCACCTGACTAGGAGGGAGCCGGTCATCAATTATAACCTGACTAGGAGGGAGCCAGTCATCAATATAACCTGACTAGGAGGGAGCCAGTCATCAATATAACCTGACTAGACGGAGTCAGTCATCAATTTAACCTGTCTAGGAGGTTGCCAGTCATCAATATAACCTGACTAGGAGGGAGCCAGTCATCAATATAACCTGACTAGGAGGGAGCCAGTCATCAATATAACCTGACTAGGAGGGAGCCAGTCATCAATATAACCTGACTAGGAAGGAGCCGGTCATCAATATAACCTGACTAGAGGGAGCCAGGCATCAATATAACCTTACTAGAGGGAGCCGGTCATCAATATAACCTGATAGGAGGGAGCGAGTCATTAATATAACCTGACTAGGAGGGAGCCAGTCATCAATATAACCTGGCTAGAGGGAGCCAGTCATCAATATAACCTTACTAGAGGGAGCCAGTCATCAATATAACCTGACTAGAGGGAGCCAGGCATCAATATAACCTTACTAGAGGGAGCCGGTCATCAATATAACCTGATAGGAGGGAGCGAGTCATCAATATAACCTGACTAGGAGGGAGCCAGTCATCAATATAACCTTCCTAGAGTGAGCCAGTCATCAATATAACCTGGCTAGAGGGAGCCAGTCATCAATATAACATAGCTAGAGGGAGCCAGTCATCAATATAACATGACTAGGAAGGAGCCGGTCATCGACACAACCTGACTAGGAGGGAGCCAGGTCATCGACACAACCTGACTAGGAGGGAGCCGGTCATCAATATAACCTGACTAGGAGGGAGCCGGTCGTCAATATAACCTGACTAGGAAGGAGCCGGTCGTCAATATCACCTGACTAGGAGGGAGCCGGTCATCAATATAACCTGACTAGAGGAAGCCGGTCATCGACACAACCTGACTAGGAGAGAGCCGGTCATCGACACAACCTGACTAGGAGTGAGCCGGTCATCAATATAACCTGACTAGAGGGAGCCAGTCATCAATATAACCTGGCTAGAGGGAGCCAGTCATCAATATAACCTGGATAGAGGGAGCCAGTCATCAATATAACCTTACTAGAGGGAGCCAGTCATCCATATAACCTGATAGGAGGGAGCGAGTCATCAATATAACCTGACTAGGAGGGAGCCAGTCATAAATATAACCTTACTAGGAGGGAGCCAGTCATCAATATAACCTAACTAGGACGGAGCCGGTCATCAATATAACCTGACTAGGAGGGAGCCGGTCATCAATATAACATGACTAGTAGGGTGCAGGTCATCAATATAACCTGACTAGGAGGGAGACTGTCATCAATATAACCTGACTAGAGGGAGCCGGTCATCAATATAACCTGACTTGAGGAAGCCGGTCATCGACACAACCTGACTAGGAGGGAGCCGGTCATCGACACAACCTGACTAGGAGGGAGCCGGTCATCAATATAACCTGACTAGGAGGGAGCCGGTCGTCAATATAACCTGACTAGGAAGGAGCCGGTCGTCAATATCACCTGACTAGGAGGGAGCCGGTCATCAATATAACCTGACTAGGAGGGAGACAGTCATCAATATAACCTGACTATCAGGCAGCCAGTCATCCATATAACCTGACTAGAGGGAGCCGGTCATCAATATAACCTGACTAGGAGTGAGCGAGTCATCAATATAACCTGGCTAGAGGGAGCCAGTCATCAATATAACCTGGCTAGAGGGAGCAAGTCATCAATATAACATGACTAGGAAGGAGCCGGTCATCGACACAACCTGACTAGGAGGGAGCCGGTCATCGACACAACCTGACTAGGAGGGAGCCGGTCATCGACACAACCTGACTAGGAGGGAGCCGGTCATCAATATAACCTGGCTAGAGGGAGCCAGTCATCAATATAACCTGGCTAGAGGGAGCCAGTCATCAATATAACCTTACTAGAGGGAGCCAGTCATCCATATAACCTGAGAGGAGGGAGCGAGTCATCAATATAACCTGACTAGGAGGGAGCCAGTCATAAATATAACCTTACCTGGAGGGAGCCAGTCATCAATATAACCTAACTAGGAGGGAGCCGGTCATCAATATAACCTGACTAGGAGGGAGCCGGTCATCAATATAACATGACTAGTAGGGTGCCGGTCATCAATATAACCTGACTAGGAGGGAGACTGTCATCAATATAACCTGACTAGAGGGAGCCGGTCATCAATATAACCTGACTAGAGGAAGCCGGTCATCGACACAACCTGACTAGGAGAGAGCCGGTCATCGACACAACCTGACTAGGAGTGAGCCGGTCATCAATATAACCTGACTAGGAGGGAGCCAGTCATCAATATAACCTGACTAGGAGGGAGCCAGTCATCAATATAACCTTACTAGAGGGAGCCAGTCATCAATATAACCTGGCTAGAGGGAGCCAGTCATCAATATAACCTGGCTAGAGGGAGCCAGTCATCAATATAACCTGGATAGAGGGAGCCAGTCATCAATATAACCTTACTAGAGGGAGCCAGTCATCCATATAACCTGATAGGAGGGAGCGAGTCATCAATATAACCTGACTAGGAGGGAGCCAGTCATAAATATAACCTTACTAGGAGGGAGCCAGTCATCAATATAACCTAACTAGGACGGAGCCGGTCATCAATATAACCTGACTAGGAGGGAGCCGGTCATCAATATAACATGACTAGTAGGGTGCCGGTCATCAATATAACCTGACTAGGAGGGAGACTGTCATCAATATAACCTGACTAGAGGGAGCCGGTCATCAATATAACCTGACTTGAGGAAGCCGGTCATCGACACAACCTGACTAGGAGGGAGCCGGTCATCGACACAACCTGACTAGGAGGGAGCCGGTCATCAATATAACCTGACTAGGAGGGAGCCAGTCATCAATATAACCTGACTAGGAGGGAGCCAGTCATCAATATAACCTTACTAGAGGGAGCCAGTCATCAATATAACCTGGCTAGAGGGAGCCAGTCATCAATATAACCTGGCTAGAGGGAGCCAGTCATCAATATAACCTTACTAGAGGGAGCCGGTCATCAATATAACCTGATAGGAGGGAGCGAGTCATCAATATAACCTGGCTAGAGGGAGCCAGTCATCAATATAACATAGCTAGAGGGAGCCAGTCATCAATATAACCTTACTAGAGGGAACCGGTCATCAATATAACCTGACTAGGAGGGAGACTGTCATCAAAATAACCTGACCAGGAGGGAGCCAGTCATCAATATAACCTGGCTAGAGGGAGCCAGTCATCAATATAACCTGACTAGGAGGGGGCCGGTCATCAATATAACCTGACTAGGAGGGAGCCGGTCATCAATATAACCTGACTAGGAGGGAGCCGTTCGTCAATATCACCTGACTAGGAGGGAGACAGTCATCAATATAACCTGACTATCAGGCAGCCAGTCATCCATATAACCTGACTAGAGGGAGCCAGTCATCAATATAACCTGGGTAGAGGGAGCCAGTCATCAATATAACCTGACTAGGAGGGAGCCAGTCATCAATATAACCTGGCTAGGAGGGAGCCGGTCATCAATATAACCTGACTAGGAGTGAGCGAGTCATCAATATAACCTGACTAGAGGGGACCGGTCATCAATATAACCTGACTAGGAGGGAGCCGGTCGTCAATATCACCTGACTAGGAGGGAGCCGGTCATCAATATAACCTGACTAGGAGGGAGCCAGTCATCAATATAACCTGACTAGGAGGGAGCCAGTCATCAATATAACCTGACTAGACGGAGTCAGTCATCAATTTAACCTGACTAGGAGGTTGCCAGTCATCAATATAACCTGACTAGGAGGGAGCCAGTCATCAATATAACCTGACTAGGAGGGAGCCAGTCATCAATATAACCTGACTAGGAGGGAGCCAGTCATCAATATAACCTGACTAGGAAGGAGCCGGTCATCAATATAACCTGACTAGGAGGGAGCCGGTCATCAATATAACATGACTAGTAGGGTGCCGGTCATCAATATAACCTGACTAGGAGGGAGACTGTCATCAATATAACCTGACTAGAGGGAGCCGGTCATCAATATAACCTGACTAGAGGAAGCCGGTCATCGACACAACCTGACTAGGAGGGAGCCGGTCATCGACACAACCTGACTAGGAGGGAGCCGGTCATCAATATAACCTGACTAGGAGGGAGCCAGTCATCAATATAACCTGACTAGGAGGGAGCCGTTCGTCAATATCACCTGACTAGGAGGGAGCCGGTCGTCAATATCACCTGACTAGGAGGGAGCCGGTCATCAATATAACCTGACTAGGAGGGAGCCAGTCATCAATATAACCTGACTAGGAGGGAGCCAGTCATCAATATAACCTGACTAGACGGAGTCAGTCATCAATTTAACCTGACTAGGAGGTTGCCAGTCATCAATATAACCTGACTAGGAGGGAGCCAGTCATCAATATAACCTGACTAGGAGGGAGCCAGTCATCAATATAACCTGACTAGGAGGGAGCCAGTCATCAATATAACCTGACTAGGAAGGAGCCGGTCATCAATATAACCTGACTAGAGGGAGCCAGGCATCAATATAACCTTACTAGAGGGAGCCGGTCATCAATATAACCTGATAGGAGGGAGCCTGTCATCAATATAACCTGACTAGAGGGAGCCGGTCATCAATATAACCTGACTAGAGGAAGCCGGTCATCGACACAACCTGACTAGGAGGGAGCCGGTCATCGACACAACCTGACTAGGAGGGAGCCGGTCATCAATATAACCTGACTAGGAGGGAGCCAGTCATCAATATAACCTGACTAGGAGGGAGCCGTTCGTCAATATCACCTGACTAGGAGGGAGCCGGTCGTCAATATCACCTGACTAGGAGGGAGCCTGTCATCAATATAACCTGACTAGAGGGAGCCGGTCATCAATATAACCTGACTAGAGGAAGCCGGTCATCGACACAACCTGACTAGGAGGGAGCCGGTCATCGACACAACCTGACTAGGAGGGAGCCGGTCATCAATATAACCTGACTAGGAGGGAGCCAGTCATCAATATAACCTGACTAGGAGGGAGCCGTTCGTCAATATCACCTGACTAGGAGGGAGCCGGTCGTCAATATCACCTGACTAGGAGGGAGCCGGTCATCAATATAACCTGACTAGGAGGGAGCCAGTCATCAATATAACCTGACTAGGAGGGAGCCAGTCATCAATATAACCTGACTAGACGGAGTCAGTCATCAATTTAACCTGACTAGGAGGTTGCCAGTCATCAATATAACCTGACTAGGAGGGAGCCAGTCATCAATATAACCTGACTAGGAGGGAGCCAGTCATCAATATAACCTGACTAGGAGGGAGCCAGTCATCAATATAACCTGACTAGGAAGGAGCCGGTCATCAATATAACCTGACTAGAGGGAGCCAGGCATCAATATAACCTTACTAGAGGGAGCCGGTCATCAATATAACCTGATAGGAGGGAGCGAGTCATCAATATAACCTGACTAGGAGGGAGCCAGTCATCAATATAACCTGGCTAGAGGGAGCCAGTCATCAATATAACCTTACTAGAGGGAGCCAGTCATCAAAATAACCTTACTAGAGGGAGCCAGTCATCAATATAACCTGACTAGAGGGAGCCAGTCATCAATATAACCTGATAGGAGGGAGCCAGTCATCAATATAACCTGATAGGAGGGAGCGAGTCATCAATATAACCTGACTAGGAGGGAGCCAGTCATCAATATAACCTTCCTAGAGTGAGCCAGTCATCAATATAACCTGGCTAGAGGGAGCCAGTCATCAATATAACATAGCTAGAGGGAGCCAGTCATCAATATAACATGACTAGGAAGGAGCCGGTCATCGACACAACCTGACTAGGAGGGAGCCAGGTCATCGACACAACCTGACTAGGAGGGAGCCGGTCATCAATATAACCTGACTAGGAGGGAGCCGGTCGTCAATATAACCTGACTAGGAACGAGCCGGTCGTCAATATCACCTGACTAGGAGGCAGCCGGTCATCAATATAACCTGACTAGGAGGGAGACAGTCATCAATATAACCTGACTATCAGGCAGCCAGTCATCCATATAACCTGACTAGAGGGAGCCGGTCATCAATATAACCTGACTAGGAGTGAGCGAGTCATCAATATAACCTGGCTAGAGGGAGCCAGTCATCAATATAACCTGGCTAGAGGGAGCAAGTCATCAATATAACATGACTAGGAAGGAGCCGGTCATCGACACAACCTGACTAGGAGGGAGCCGGTCATCGACACAACCTGACTAGGAGGGAGCCGGTCATCGACACAACCTGACTAGGAGGGAGCCGGTCATTGACACAACCTGACTAGGAGGGAGCCGGTCATCAATATAACCTTACTAGAGGGAGCCGGTCATCAATATAACCTGGCTAGAGGGAGCCAGTCATCAATATAACCTGATAGGAGGGAGCGAGTCATCAATATAACCTGACTAGGAGGGAGCCAGTCATCAATATAACCTTACTAGAGGGAGCCAGTCATCAATATAACCTGGCTAGAGGGAGCCAGTCATCAATATAACCTGGCTAGAGGGAGCCAGTCATCAATATAACCTGACTAGGAGGGAGCCAGTCATCAATATAACCTGACTAGCGGGAGCCAGTCATCAATATAACCTGACTAGGAGGGAGCCGTTCGTCAATATAACCTGACTAGAGGGAGCCGGTCATCAATATAACCTGACTAGAGGAAGCCGGTCATCGACACAACCTGACTAGGAGGGAGCCGGTCATCGACACAACCTGACTAGGAGGGAGCCGGTCATCGACACAACCTGACTAGGAGGGAGCCGGTCATCAATATAACCTGACTAGGAGGGAGCCAGTCATCAATATAACCTGACTAGGAGGGAGCCGTTCGTCAATATCACCTGACTAGGAGGGAGCCGGTCGTCAATATCACCTGACTAGGAGGGAGCCGGTCATCAATATAACCTGACTAGGAGGGAGCCAGTCATCAATATAACCTGACTAGGAGGGAGCCAGTCATCTATATAACCTGACTAGACGGAGTCAGTCATCAATTTAACCTGACTAGGAGGTTGCCAGTCATCAATATAACCTGACTAGGAGGGAGCCAGTCATCAATATAACCTGACTAGGAGGGAGCCAGTCATCAATATAACCTGACTAGGAGGGAGCCAGTCATCAATATAACCTGACTAGGAAGGAGCCGGTCATCAATATAACCTGACTAGAGGGAGCCAGGCATCAATATAACCTTACTAGAGGGAGCCGGTCATCAATATAACCTGATAGGAGGGAGCGAGTCATCAATATAACCTGACTAGGAGGGAGCCAGTCATCAATATAACCTGGCTAGAGGGAGCCAGTCATCAATATAACCTTACTAGAGGGAGCCAGTCATCAAAATAACCTTACTAGAGGGAGCCAGTCATCAATATAACCTGACTAGAGGGAGCCAGTCATCAATATAACCTGATAGGAGGGAGCGAGTCATCAATATAACCTGACTAGGAGGGAGCCAGTCATCAATATAACCTTCCTAGAGTGAGCCAGTCATCAATATAACCTGGCTAGAGGGAGCCAGTCATCAATATAACATAGCTAGAGGGAGCCAGTCATCAATATAACATGACTAGGAAGGAGCCGGTCATCGACACAACCTGACTGGGAGGGAGCCAGGTCATCGACACAACCTGACTAGGAGGGAGCCGGTCATCAATATAACCTGACTAGGAGGGAGCCGGTCGTCAATATAACCTGACTAGGAACGAGCCGGTCGTCAATATCACCTGACTAGGAGGGAGCCGGTCATCAATATAACCTGACTAGGAGGGAGACAGTCATCAATATAACCTGACTATCAGGCAGCCAGTCATCCATATAACCTGACTAGAGGGAGCCGGTCATCAATATAACCTGACTAGGAGTGAGCGAGTCATCAATATAACCTGGCTAGAGGGAGCCAGTCATCAATATAACCTGGCTAGAGGGAGCAAGTCATCAATATAACATGACTAGGAAGGAGCCGGTCATTGACACAACCTGACTAGGAGGGAGCCGGTCATCGACACAACCTGACTAGGAGGGAGCCGGTCATCGACACAACCTGACTAGGAGGGAGCCGGTCATTGACACAACCTGACTAGGAGGGAGCCGGTCATCAATATAACCTTACTAGAGGGAGCCGGTCATCAATATAACCTGGCTAGAGGGAGCCAGTCATCAATATAACCTGATAGGAGGGAGCGAGTCATCAATATAACCTGACTAGGAGGGAGCCAGTCATCAATATAACCTTACTAGAGGGAGCCAGTCATCAATATAACCTGGCTAGAGGGAGCCAGTCATCAATATAACCTGGCTAGAGGGAGCCAGTCATCAATATAACCTGACTAGGAGGGAGCCAGTCATCAATATAACCTGACTAGCGGGAGCCAGTCATCAATATAACCTGACTAGGAGGGAGCCGTTCGTCAATATCACCTGACTAGGAGGGAGCCGGTCGTCAATATCACCTGACTAGGAGGGAGCCGGTCATCAATATAACCTGACTAGGAGGGAGCCAGTCATCAATATAACCTGACTAGGAGGGAGCCAGTCATCAATATAACCTGACTAGACGGAGCCAGTCATCAATTTAACCTGACTAGGAGGTTGCCAGTCATCAATATAACCTGACTAGGAGGGAGCCAGTCATCAATATAACCTGACTAGGAGGGAGCCAGTCATCAATATAACCTGACTAGGAGGGAGCCAGTCATCAATATAACCTGACTAGGAGGGAGCCAGTCATCAATATAACCTGACTAGGAGGGAGCCGGTCATCAATATAACCTGACTAGGAGGGAGCCGGTCGTCAATATAACCTGACTAGGAAGGAGCCGGTCGTCAATATAACCTGACTAGGAGTGAGCGAGTCATCAATATAACCTGGCTAGAGGGAGCCAGTCATCAATATAACCTGGCTAGAGGGAGCAAGTCATCAATATAACATGACTAGGAAGGAGCCGGTCATCGACACAACCTGACTAGGAGGGAGCCGGTCATCGACACAACCTGACTAGGAGGGAGCCGGTCATCGACACAACCTGACTAGGAGGGAGCCGGTCATCGACACAACCTGACTAGGAGGGAGCCGGTCATCAATATAACCTTACTAGAGGGAGCCGGTCATCAATATAACCTGGCTAGAGGGAGCCAGTCATCAATATAACCTGGCTAGAGGGAGCCAGTCATCAATATAACCTTACTAGAGGGAGCCGGTCATCAATATAACCTGATAGGAGGGAGCGAGTCATCAATATAACCTGACTAGGAGGGAGCCAGTCATCAATATAACCTTACTAGAGGGAGCCAGTCATCAATATAACCTGGCTAGAGGGAGCCAGTCATCAATATAACCTGGCTAGAGGGAGCCAGTCATCAATATAACCTGACTAGGAGGGAGCCAGTCATCAATATAACCTGACTAGCGGGAGCCAGTCATCAATATAACCTGACTAGGAGGGAGCCGTTCGTCAATATCACCTGACTAGGAGGGAGCCGGTCGTCAATATCACCTGACTAGGAGGGAGCCGGTCATCAATATAACCTGACTAGGAGGGAGCCAGTCATCAATATAACCTGACTAGGAGGGAGCCAGTCATCAATATAACCTGACTAGACGGAGCCAGTCATCAATTTAACCTGACTAGGAGGTTGCCAGTCATCAATATAACCTGACTAGGAGGGAGCCAGTCATCAATATAACCTGACTAGGAGGGAGCCAGTCATCAATATAACCTGACTAGGAGGGAGCCAGTCATCAATATAACCTGACTAGGAGGGAGCCGGTCATCAATATAACCTGACTAGGAGGGAGCCGGTCATCAATATAACATGACTAGTAGGGTGCCGGTCATCAATATATCCTGACTAGGAGGGAGACTGTCATCAATATAACCTGACTAGAGGGAGCCGGTCATCAATATAACCTGACTAGAGGAAGCCGGTCATCGACACAACCTGACTAGGAGGGAGCCGGTCATCAATATAACCTTACTAGAGGGAGCCGGTCATCAATATAACCTGGCTAGAGGGAGCCAGTCATCAATATAACCTGGCTAGAGGGAGCCAGTCATCAATATAACCTTACTAGAGGGAGCCGGTCATCAATATAACCTGATAGGAGGGAGCGAGTCATCAATATAACCTGACTAGGAGGGAGCCAGTCATCAATATAACCTTACTAGAGGGAGCCAGTCATCAATATAACCTGGCTAGAGGGAGCCAGTCATCAATATAACCTGGCTAGAGGGAGCCAGTCATCAATATAACCTTACTAGAGGGAGCCGGTCATCAATATAACCTGATAGGAGGGAGCGAGTCATCAATATAACCTGACTAGGAGGGAGCCAGTCATCAATATAACCTGGCTAGAGGGAGCCAGTCATCAATATAACCTTACTAGAGGGAGCCAGTCATCAATATAACATGGCTAGAGGGAGCCAGTCATCAATATAACCTGGCTAGAGGGAGCCAGTCATCAATATAACCTGGCTAGAGGGAGCCAGTCATCAATATAACCTGACTAGGAGGGAGCCAGTCATCAATATAACCTGACTAGCGGGAGCCAGTCATCAATATAACCTGACTAGGAGGGAGCCGTTCGTCAATATCACCTGACTAGGAGGGAGCCGGTCGTCAATATCACCTGACTAGGAGGGAGCCGGTCATCAATATAACCTGACTAGGAGGGAGCCAGTCATCAATATAACCTGACTAGGAGGGAGCCAGTCATCAATATAACCTGACTAGACGGAGCCAGTCATCAATTTAACCTGACTAGGAGGTTGCCAGTCATCAATATAACCTGACTAGGAGGGAGCCAGTCATCAATATAACCTGACTAGGAGGGAGCCAGTCATCAATATAACCTGACTAGGAGGGAGCCAGTCATCAATATAACCTGACTAGGAGGGAGCCGGTCATCAATATAACCTGACTAGGAGGGAGCCGGTCATCAATATAACATGACTAGTAGGGTGCCGGTCATCAATATATCCTGACTAGGAGGGAGACTGTCATCAATATAACCTGACTAGAGGGAGCCGGTCATCAATATAACCTGACTAGAGGAAGCCGGTCATCGACACAACCTGACTAGGAGGGAGCCGGTCATCAATATAACCTTACTAGAGGGAGCCGGTCATCAATATAACCTGGCTAGAGGGAGCCAGTCATCAATATAACCTGGCTAGAGGGAGCCAGTCATCAATATAACCTTACTAGAGGGAGCCGGTCATCAATATAACCTGATAGGAGGGAGCGAGTCATCAATATAACCTGACTAGGAGGGAGCCAGTCATCAATATAACCTTACTAGAGGGAGCCAGTCATCAATATAACCTGGCTAGAGGGAGCCAGTCATCAATATAACCTGGCTAGAGGGAGCCAGTCATCAATATAACCTTACTAGAGGGAGCCGGTCATCAATATAACCTGATAGGAGGGAGCGAGTCATCAATATAACCTGACTAGGAGGGAGCCAGTCATCAATATAACCTGGCTAGAGGGAGCCAGTCATCAATATAACCTTACTAGAGGGAGCCAGTCATCAATATAACATGGCTAGAGGGAGCCAGTCATCAATATAACCTGGCTAGAGGGAGCCAGTCATCAATATAACCTGACTAGGAGGGAGCCAGTCATCAATATAACCTGACTAGCGGGAGCCAGTCATCAATATAACCTGACCAGGAGGGAGCCGTTCGTCAATATCACCTGACTAGGAGGGAGCCGGTCGTCAATATCACCTGACTAGGAGGGAGCCGGTCATCAATATAACCTGACTAGGAGGGAGCCAGTCATCAATATAACCTGACTAGGAGGGAGCCAGTCATCAATATAACCTGACTAGACGGAGCCAGTCATCAATTTAACCTGACTAGGAGGTTGCCAGTCATCAATATAACCTGACTAGGAGGGAGCCAGTCATCAATATAACCTGACTAGGAGGGAGCCAGTCATCAATATAACCTGACTAGGAGGGAGCCAGTCATCAATATAACCTGACTAGGAGGGAGCCGGTCATCAATATAACCTGACTAGGGGGGAGCCGGTCATCAATATAACATGACTAGAGGAAGCCGGTCATCGACACAACCTGACTAGGAGGGAGCCGGTCATCAATATAACCTGACTAGGAGGGAGCCAGTCATCAATATAACCTGACTAGGAGGGAGCCAGTCATCAATATAACCTGACTAGGAGGGAGCCAGTCATCAATATAACCTGACTAGGAGGGAGCCAGTCATCAATATAACCTGACTAGGAGGGAGCCGGTCATCAATATAACCTGACTAGGGGGGAGCCGGTCATCAATATAACATGACTAGAGGAAGCCGGTCATCGACACAACCTGACTAGGAGGGAGCCGGTCATCAATATAACCTGACTAGGAGGGAGCCAGTCATCAATATAACCTGACTAGGAGGGAGCCGGTCATCAATATAACCTGACTAGGAGGGAGCCGGTCATCAATATAACATGACTAGAGGAAGCCGGTCATCGACACAACCTGACTAGGAGGGAGCCGGTCATCGACACAACCTGACTAGGAGGGAGCCGGTCATCAATATAACCTTACTAGAGGGAGCCGTTCAATCAATATAACCTGGCTAGAGGGAGCCAGTCATCAATATAAACTGGCTAGAGGGAGCCAGTCATCAATATAACCTTACTAGAGGGAGCCGGTCATCAATATAACCTGATAGGAGGGAGCGAGTCATCAATATAACCTGACTAGGAGGGAGCCAGTCATCAATATAACCTTACTAGAGGGAGCCAGTCATCAATATAACCTGGCTAGAGGGAGCCAGTCATCAATATAACCTGGCTAGAGGGAGCCAGTCATCAATATAACCTTACTAGAGGGAGCCGGTCATCAATACAACCTGATAGGAGGGAGCGAGTCATCAATATAACCTGGCTAGAGGGAGCCAGTCATCAATATAACATAGCTAGAGGGAGCCAGTCATCAATATAACATAACTAGGAGGGAGCGAGTCATCAATATAACCTGGCTAGAGGGAGCCAGTCATCAATATAACATAGCTAGAGGGAGCCAGTCATCAATATAACATAACTAGGAAGGAGCCGGTCATCGACACAACCTGACTAGGAGGGAGCCGGTCATCGACACAACCTGACTAGGAGGGAGCCGGTCATCAATATAACCTGACTAGGAGGGAGCCGGTCGTCAATATAACCTGACTAGGAGGGAGCCGGTCGTCAATATAACCTGACTAGGAGGGAGCCGGTCGTCAATATCACCTGACTAGGAGGGAGCCGGTCATCAATATAACCTGACTAGGAGGGAGACAGTCATCAATATAACCTGACTATCAGGCAGCCAGTCATCCATATAACCTGACTAGAGGGAGCCAGTCATCAATATAACCTGACTAGGAGGGAGACTGTCATCAAAATAACCTGACCAGGAGGGAGCCAGTCATCAATATAACCTGGCTAGAGGGAGCCAGTCATCAATATAACCTGACTAGGAGGGGGCCGGTCATCAATATAACCTGACTAGGAGGGAGCCGGTCATCAATATAACCTGACTAGGAGGGAGCCGTTCGTCAATATCACCTGACTAGGAGGGAGACGGTCGTCAATATCACCTGACTAGGAGGGAGCCGGTCATCAATATAACCTGACTAGGAGGGAGCCGGTCATCAATATAACCTGACTAGGAGGGAGCCGGTCATCAATTTAACCTGACTAGGAGGGAGCCAGTCATCAATATAACCTGACTAGACGGAGCCAGTCATCAATTTAACCTGACTAGGAGGTTGCCAGTCATCAATATAACCTGACTAGGAGGGAGCCAGTCATCAATATAACCTGGCTAGAGGGAGCCATTCATCAATATAACATAGCTAGAGGGAGCCAGTCATCAATATAACCTGACTAGGAGGGAGCCGGTCGTCAATATAACCTGACTAGGATGGAGCCGGTCGTCAATATAACCTGACTATCAGGCAGCCAGTCATCCTTATAACCTGACTAGAGGGAGCCAGTCATCAATATAACCTGGCTAGAGGGAGCCAGTCATCAATATAACCTGACTAGAAGGGAGCCAGTCATCAATGTAACCTGACTAGAGGGAGCCGGTCATCAATATAACCTTACTAGAGGGAACCGGTCATCAATGTAACCTGACTTGGAGGGAGACTGTCATCAAAATAACCTGACCAGGAGGGAGCCAGTCATCAATATAACCTGGCTAGAGGGAGCCAGTCATCAATATAACCTGACTAGGAGGGAGCCGGTCATCAATATAACCTGACTAGGAGGGAGCCGGTCATCAATATAACCTGACTAGGAGGGAGCCGGTCATCAATATAACCTGACTAGGAGGGAGCCGTTCGTCAATATCACCTGACTAGGAGGGAGCCGTTCGTCAATATCACCTGACTAGGAGGGAGCCGGTCATCAATATAACCTTACTAGAGGGAGCCGTTCATCAATGTAACCTGGCTAGAGGGAGCCAGTCATCAATATAAACTGGCTAGAGGGAGCCAGTCATCAATATAACCTTACTAGAGGGAGCCGGTCATCAATATAACCTGATAGGAGGGAGCGAGTCATCAATATAACCTGACTAGGAGGGAGCCAGTCATCAATATAACCTGGCTAGAGGGAGCCAGTCATCAATATAACCTGGCTAGAGGGAGCCAGTCATCAATATAACCTTACTAGAGGGAGCCGGTCATCAATACAACCTGATAGGAGGGAGCGAGTCATCAATATAACCTGGCTAGAGGGAGCCATTCATCAATATAACATAGCTAGAGGGAGCCAGTCATCAATATAACATAACTAGGAAGGAGCCGGTCATCGACACAACCTGACTAGGAGGGAGCCGGTCATCGACACAACCTGAATAGCAGGGAGCCGGTCATCGACACAACCTGACTAGGAGGGAGCCGGTCATCAATATAACCTGACTAGGAGGGAGCCGGTCGTCAATATAACCTGACTAGGAGGGAGCCGGTCGTCAATATAACATGGCTAGGAGGGAGCCGGTCGTCAATATCACCTGACTAGGAGGGAGCCGGTCATCAATATAACCTGACTAGGAGGGAGACAGTCATCAATATAACCTGACTATCAGGCAGCCAGTCATCCATATAACCTGACTAGAGGGAGCCAGTCATCAATATAACCTGGGTAGAGGGAGCCAGTCATCAATATAACCTGACTAGGAGGGAGCCAGTCATCAATATAACCTGGCTAGGAGGGAGCCGGTCATCAATATAACCTTACTAGAGGGAACCGGTCATCAATATAACCTGACTAGGAGGGAGCCGGTCATCAATATAACCTGACTAGGAGGGAGACAGTCATCAATATAACCTGACTATCAGGCAGCCAGTCATCCATATAACCTGACTAGAGGGAGCCAGTCATCAATATAACCTGGGTAGAGGGAGCCAGTCATCAATATAACCTGACTAGGAGGGAGCCAGTCATCAATATAACCTGGCTAGGAGGGAGCCGGTCATCAATATAACCTTACTAGAGGGAACCGGTCATCAATATAACCTGACTAGGAGGGAGACTGTCATCAAAATAACCTGACCAGGAGGGAGCCAGTCATCAATATAACCTGGCTAGAGGGAGCCAGTCATCAATATAACCTGACTAGGAGGGGGCCGGTCATCAATATAACCTGATTAGGAGGGAGCCGGTCATCAATATAACCTGACTAGGAGGGAGCCGTTCGTCAATATCACCTGACTAGGAGGGAGACGGTCGTCAATATCACCTGACTAGGAGGGAGCCGGTCATCAATATAACCTGACTAGGAGGGAGCCGGTCATCAATATAACCTGACTAGGAGGGAGCCGGTCATCAATATAACCTGACTAGGAGGGAGCCAGTCATCAATATAACCTGACTAGACGGAGCCAGTCATCAATTTAACCTGACTAGGAGGTTGCCAGTCATCAATATAACCTGACTAGGAGGGAGCCAGTCATCAATATAACCTGGCTAGAGGGAGCCATTCATCAATATAACATAGCTAGAGGGAGCCAGTCATCAATATAACCTGACTAGGAGGGAGCCGGTCGTCAATATAACCTGACTAGGAGGGAGCCGGTCGTCAATATAACCTGACTATCAGGCAGCCAGTCATCCTTATAACCTGACTAGAGGGAGCCAGTCATCAATATAACCTGGCTAGAGGGAGCCAGTCATCAATATAACCTGGCTAGGAGGGAGCCGGTCATCAATATAACCTGACTAGGAGTGAGCGAGTCATCAATGTAACCTGACTAGAGGGAGCCGGTCATCAATATAACCTTACTAGAGGGAACCGGTCATCAATGTAACCTGACTTGGAGGGAGACTGTCATCAAAATAACCTGACCAGGAGGGAGCCAGTCATCAATATAACCTGGCTAGAGGGAGCCAGTCATCAATATAACCTGACTAGGAGGGAGCCGTTCGTCAATATCACCTGACTAGGAGGGAGCCGTTCGTCAATATCACCTGACTAGGAGGGAGCCGGTCGTCAATATCACCTGACTAGGAGGGAGCGAGTCATCATTGTAACCTGACTAGGAGGGAGCGAGTCATCAATATAACCTGACTAGGAGTGAGCCAGTCATCAATATATCCTTACTAGAGGGAGCCAGTCATCAATATAACCTGACTAGGAGGGAGCCGGTCATCAATATAACCTGACTAGAGGTAGCCAGTCATCAATATAACCTGCCTAGGAGGGAGCCGGTCATCAATATAACCTGACTAGAGGGAGCCGGTCATCAATATAACCTGACAAGGAGGGAGCCGGTCATCAATATAACCTGACAAGGAGGGAGCCGGTCATCAATATAACCTGACTAGGAGGGAGCCGGTCATCAATATAACCTGACTAGGAGGGAGCCGGTCATCAATATAACCTGACTAGGAGGGAGCCGGTCATCAATATAACCTGACTAGGATGGAGCCGGTCATCAATATACTCTGACTAGAGGGAGCCAGTCATCACTATACCCTGACTAGAGGGAGCCAGTCATCAATATAACCTGACTAGAGGGAGCCGGTCATCAATATAACCTGACTAGGAGGGAGCCGGTCATCAATATAACCTGACTAGAGGGAGCCGGTCATCAATATAACCTGACTAGAGGGAGCCGGTCATCAATATAACCTGATAGGAGGGAGCGAGTCATCAATATAACCTGACTAGGAGGGAGCCAGTCATCAATATAACCTGGCTAGAGGGAGCCAGTCATCAATATAACATAGCTAGAGGGAGCCAGTCATCAATATAAACTGACTAGGAGGGAGCCGGTCGTCAATATAACCTGACTAGGAGGGAGCCGGTCGTCAATATAACCTGACTATCAGGCAGCCAGTCATCCTTATAACCTGACTAGAGGGAGCCAGTCATCAATATAACCTGGCTAGAGGGAGCCAGTCATCAATATAACCTGACTAGGAGGGAGCCAGTCATCAATATAACCTGGCTAGGAGGGAGCCGGTCATCAATATAAACTGACTAGGAGGGAGACTGTCATCAAAATAACCTGACCAGGAGGGAGCCGGTCATCAATATAACCTGACTAGCAGGGAGCCGGTCATCAATATAACCTGACTAGGAGGGAGCCGGTCATCAATATAACCTGACTAGGATGGAGCCGTTCGTCAATATCACCTGACTAGGAGGGAGTCGGTCGTCAATATCACCTGACTAGGAGGGAGCGAGTCATCAATATAACCTGACTAGGAGGGAGCGAGTAATCAATATAACCTGACTAGGAGTGAGCCAGTCATCAATATATCCTTACTAGAGGGAGCCAGTCATCAATATAACCTGACTAGGAGGGAGCCGGTCATCAATATAACCTGACTAGGAGGGAGCCGGTCATCAATATAACCTGACTAGAGGGAGCCGGTCATCAATATAACCTGACAAGGAGGGAGCCGGTCATCAATATAACCTGACAAGGAGGGAGCCGGTCATCAATATAACCTGACAAGGAGGGAGCCGGTCATCAATATAACCTGACTAGGAGGGAGCCGGTCATCAATATAACCTGACTAGGAGGGAGCCGGTCATCAATATAACCTGACTAGAGGGAGCCGGTCATCAATATAACCTGACTAGAGGGAGCCGGTCATCAATATAACCTGACAAGGAGGGAGCCGGTCATCAATATAACCTGACAAGGAGGGAGCCGGTCATCAATATAACCTGACAAGGAGGGAGCCGGTCATCAATATAACCTGACTAGGAGGGAGCCGGTCATCAATATAACCTGACTAGGAGGGAGCCGGTCATCAATATAACCTGACTAGAGGGAGCCGGTCATCAATATAACCTGACAAGGAGGGAGCCGGTCATCAATATAACCTGACAAGGAGGGAGCCGGTCATCAATATAACCTGACTAGGAGGGAGCCGGTCATCAATATAACCTGACTAGGATGGAGCCGGTCATCAATATACCCTGACTAGAGGGAGCCAGTCATCAATATACCCTGACTAGAGGGAGCCAGTCATCAATATAACCTGACTAGAGGGAGGCGGTCATCAATATAACCTGACTAGGAGGGAGCCGGTCATCAATATAACCTGACTAGTGGGAGCCAGTCATCAATATAACCTTACTAGAGGGAGCCGGTCATCAATATAACCTGACTAGGAGGGAGCGAGTCATCAATATAACCTGACTAGGAGGGAGCCAGTCATCAATATAACCTTACTAGAGGGAGCCAGTCATCAATATAACCTGGCTAGAGGGAGCCAGTCATCAATATAACCTGAATAGGAAGGAGCCGGTCATCGACACAACCTGACTAGGAGGGAGCCGGTCATCGACACAACCTGACTAGGAGGGAGCCGGTCATCGACACAACCTGACTAGGAGGGAGCCGGTCATCGACACAACCTGACTAGGAGGGTGCCGGTCATCAATATAACCTGACTAGGAGGGAGCCAGTCATCAATATAACCTGACTAGGAGGGAGCCAGTCATCAATATAACCTGACTAGCGGGAGCCAGTCATCCATATAACCTGACTCTCAGGGAGCCAGTCATCCATATAAACTGACTAGAGGGAGCCAGTCATCAATATAACCTGATAGGAGGGGTTCGGTCATCAATATAACCTGACTAGAGGGAGCCAGTCATCGATATAACCTTACTAGAGGGTACCAGTCATCAATATAACCTGACTAGGAGTGAGCCAGTCATCAAAATAACCTGACTAGGAGGGAGCCAGTCATCAATATAACCTGGCTAGAGGAAGCCAGTCATCAATATAACCTGACAAGGAGGGAGCCGGTCATCAATATAACCTGACAAGGAGGGAGCCGGTCATCAATATAACCTGACTAGGAGGGAGCCGGTCATCAATATAACCTGACTAGGAGGGAGCCGGTCATCAATATAACCTGACAAGGAGGGAGCCGGTCATCAATATAACCTGACAAGGAGGGAGCCGGTCATCAATATAACCTGACTAGGAGGGAGCCGGTCATCAATATAACCTGACTAGGATGGAGCCGGTCATCAATTTACCCTGACTAGAGGGAGCCAGTCATCAATATAACCTGACTAGAGGGAGCCAGTCATCAATATAACCTGACTAGAGGGAGCCGGTCATCAATATAACCTGACTAGGAGGGTGCCGGTCATCAATATAACCTGACTAGTGGGAGCCAGTCATCAATATAACCTGACTAGAGGGAGCCGGTCATCAATATAACCTGATTAGGAGGGAGCGAGTCATCAATATAACCTGACTAGGAGGGAGCCAGTCATCAATATAACCTTACTAGAGGGAGCCAGTCATCAATATAACCTGGCTAGAGGGAGCCAGTCATCAATATAACCTGGCTAGGAAGGAGCCGGTCATCAATTTACCCTGACTAGAGGGAGCCAGTCATCAATATACCCTGACTAGAGGGAGCCAGTCATCAATATAACCTGACTAGAGGGAGCCGGTCATCAATATAACCTGACTAGGAGGGAGCGAGTCATCAATATAACCTGACTAGGAGGGAGCCAGTCATCAATATAACCTTACTAGAGGGAGCCAGTCATCAATATAACCTGGCTAGAGGGAGCCAGTCATCAATATAACCTGGCTAGGAAGGAGCCGGTCATCGACACAACCTGACTAGGAGGGAGCCGGTCATCGACACAACCTGACTAGGAGGGAGCCGGTCATCGACACAACCTGACTAGGAGGGAGCCGGTCATCGACACAACCTGACTAGGAGGGAGCCGGTCATCGACACAACCTGACTAGGAGGGTGCCGGTCATCAATATAACCTGACTAGGAGGGAGCCAGTCATCAATATAACCTGACTAGGAGGGAGCCAGTCATCAATATAACCTGACTAGCGGGAGCCAGTCATCCATATAACCTGACTCTCAGGGAGCCAGTCATCCATATAAACTGACTAGAGGGAGCCAGTCATCAATATAACCTGATAGGAGGGGTTCGGTCATCAATATAACCTGACTAGAGGGAGCCAGTCATCAATATAACCTTACTAGAGGGTACCAGTCATCAATATAACCTGACTAGGAGTGAGCCAGTCATCAAAATAACCTGACTAGGAGGGAGCCAGTCATCAATATAACCTGGCTAGAGGAAGCCAGTCATCAATATAACCTGACAAGGAGGGAGCCGGTCATCAATATAACCTGACAAGGAGGGAGCCGGTCATCAATATAACCTGACTAGGAGGGAGCCGGTCATCAATATAACCTGACTAGGAGGGAGCCGGTCATCAATATAACCTGACAAGGAGGGAGCCGGTCATCAATATAACCTGACAAGGAGGGAGCCGGTCATCAATATAACCTGACTAGGAGGGAGCCGGTCATCAATATAACCTGACTAGGATGGAGCCGGTCATCAATTTACCCTGACTAGAGGGAGCCAGTCATCAATATAACCTGACTAGAGGGAGCCAGTCATCAATATAACCTGACTAGAGGGAGCCGGTCATCAATATAACCTGACTAGGAGGGTGCCGGTCATCAATATAACCTGACTAGTGGGAGCCAGTCATCAATATAACCTGACTAGAGGGAGCCGGTCATCAATATAACCTGATTAGGAGGGAGCGAGTCATCAATATAACCTGACTAGGAGGGAGCCAGTCATCAATATAACCTTACTAGAGGGAGCCAGTCATCAATATACCCTGACTAGAGGGAGCCAGTCATCAATATAACCTGACTAGAGGGAGCCGGTCATCAATATAACCTGACTAGGAGGGAGCGAGTCATCAATATAACCTGACTAGGAGGGAGCCAGTCATCAATATAACCTTACTAGAGGGAGCCAGTCATCAATATAACCTGGCTAGAGGGAGCCAGTCATCAATATAACCTGGCTAGGAAGGAGCCGGTCATCGACACAACCTGACTAGGAGGGAGCCGGTCATCGACACAACCTGACTAGGAGGGAGCCGGTCATCGACACAACCTGACTAGGAGGGTGCCGGTCATCAATATAACCTGACTAGGAGGGAGCCAGTCATCAATATAACCTGACTAGGAGGGAGCCAGTCATCAATATAACCTGACTAGCGGGAGCCAGTCATCCATATAACCTGACTCTCAGGGAGCCAGTCATCCATATAACCTGACTAGAGGGAGCCAGTCATCAATATAACCTGACTAGGAGTGGTTCGGTCATCAATATAACCTGACTAGAGGGAGCCAGTCATCAATAAAACCTTACTAGAGGGTACCAGTCATCAATATAACCTGACTAGGAGTGAGCCAGTCATCAAAATAACCTGACTAGGAGGGAGCCAGTCATCAATATAACCTGGCTAGAGGGAGCCAGTCATCAATATAACCTGACTAGGAGGGAGCCAGTCATCAATATAACCTGACTAGGAGGGAGCCGGTCATCAATATCACCTGACTAGGAGGGAGCCGGTCATCAATATAACCTGACTAGGAGGGAGCCAGTCATCAATATAACCTGACTAGGAGGGAGCCAGTCATCAATATAACCTGACTAGACGGAGCCAGTCATCAATTTAACCTGACTAGGAGGTTGCCAGTCATCAATATAACCTGACTAGGAGGGAGCCAGTCATCAATATAACCTGACTAGGAGGGAGCCAGTCATCAATATAACCTGACTAGGAGTGAGCCAGTCATCAAAATAACCTGACTAGGAGGGAGCCAGTCATCAATATAACCTGGCTAGAGGAAGCCAGTCATCAATATAACCTGACAAGGAGGGAGCCGGTCATCAATATAACCTGACAAGGAGGGAGCCGGTCATCAATATAACCTGACTAGGAGGGAGCCGGTCATCAATATAACCTGACTAGGAGGGAGCCGGTCATCAATATAACCTGACTAGAGGGAGCCGGTCATCAATATAACCTGACAAGGAGGGAGCCGGTCATCAATATAACCTGACAAGGAGGGAGCCGGTCATCAATATAACCTGACTAGGAGGGAGCCGGTCATCAATATAACCTGACAAGGAGGGAGCCGGTCATCAATATAACCTGACTAGGAGGGAGCCGGTCATCAATATAACCTGACTAGGAGGGAGCCAGTCATCAATATAACCTGACTAGACGGAGCCAGTCATCAATTTAACCTGACTAGGAGGTTGCCAGTCATCAATATAACCTGACTAGGAGGGAGCCAGTCATCAATATAACCTGACTAGGAGGGAGCCAGTCATCAATATAACCTGACTAGGAGTGAGCCAGTCATCAAAATAACCTGACTAGGAGGGAGCCAGTCATCAATATAACCTGGCTAGAGGAAGCCAGTCATCAATATAACCTGACAAGGAGGGAGCCGGTCATCAATATAACCTGACAAGGAGGGAGCCGGTCATCAATATAACCTGACTAGGAGGGAGCCGGTCATCAATATAACCTGACTAGGAGGGAGCCGGTCATCAATATAACCTGACTAGAGGGAGCCGGTCATCAATATAACCTGACAAGGAGGGAGCCGGTCATCAATATAACCTGACAAGGAGGGAGCCGGTCATCAATATAACCTGACTAGGAGGGAGCCGGTCATCAATATAACCTGACAAGGAGGGAGCCGGTCATCAATATAACCTGACTAGGAGGGAGCCGGTCATCAATATAACCTGACTAGGAGGGAGCCAGTCATCAATATAACCTGACTAGACGGAGCCAGTCATCAATTTAACCTGACTAGGAGGTTGGCAGTCATCAATATAACCTGACTAGGAGTGAGCCAGTCATCAAAATAACCTGACTAGGAGGGAGCCAGTCATCAATATAACCTGGCTAGAGGAAGCCAGTCATCAATATAACCTGACAAGGAGGGAGCCGGTCATCAATATAACCTGACAAGGAGGGAGCCGGTCATCAATATAACCTGACTAGGAGGGAGCCGGTCATCAATATAACCTGACTAGGAGGGAGCCGGTCATCAATATAACCTGACTAGGAGGGAGCCGGTCATCAATATAACCTGACTAGGATGGAGCCGGTCATCAATTTACCCTGACTAGAGGGAGCCAGTCATCAATATAACCTGACTAGAGGGAGCCAGTCATCAATATAACCTGACTAGAGGGAGCCGGTCATCAATATAACCTGACTAGGAGGGTGCCGGTCATCAATATAACCTGACTAGAGGGAGCCGGTCATCAACATAACCTGATTAGGAGGGAGCGAGTCATCAATATAACCTGACTAGGAGGGAGCCAGTCATCAATATAACCTTACTAGAGGGAGCCAGTCATCAATATAACCTGGCTAGAGGGAGCCAGTCATCAATATAACCTGGCTAGGAAGGAGCCGGTCATCAATTTACCCTGACTAGAGGGAGCCAGTCATCAATATACCCTGACTAGAGGGAGCCAGTCATCAATATAACCTGACTAGAGGGAGCCGGTCATCAATATAACCTGACTAGGAGGGAGCCAGTCATCAATATAACCTGACTAGGAGGGAGCCAGTCATCAATATAACCTTACTAGAGGGAGCCAGTCATCAATATAACCTGGCTAGAGGGAGCCAGTCATCAATATAACCTGGCTAGGAAGGAGCCGGTCATCGACACAACCTGACTAGGAGGGAGCCGGTCATCGACACAACCTGACTAGGAGGGAGCCGGTCATCGACACAACCTGACTAGGAGGGTGCCGGTCATCAATATAACCTGACTAGGAGGGAGCCAGTCATCAATATAACCTGACTAGGAGGGAGCCAGTCATCAATATAACCTGACTAGCGGGAGCCAGTCATCCATATAACCTGACTCTCAGGGAGCCAGTCATCCATATAACCTGACTAGAGGGAGCCAGTCATCAATATAACCTGACTAGGAGGGGTTCGGTCATCAATATAACCTGACTAGAGGGAGCCATTCATCAATAAAACCTTACTAGAGGGTACCAGTCATCAATATAACCTGACTAGGAGTGAGCCAGTCATCAAAATAACCTGACTAGGAGGGAGCCAGTCATCAATATAACCTGGCTAGAGGGAGCCAGTCATCAATATAACCTGACTAGGAGGGAGCCAGTCATCAATATAACCTGACTAGGAGGGAGCCGGTCATCAACATCACCTGACTAGGAGGGAGCCGGTCATCAATATAACCTGACTAGGAGGGAGCCAGTCATCAATATAACCTGACTAGGAGGGAGCCAGTCATCAATATAACCTGACTAGACGGAGCCAGTCATCAATTTAACCTGACTAGGAGGTTGCCAGTCATCAATATAACCTGACTAGGAGGGAGCCAGTCATCATTATAACCTGACTAGGAGGGAGCCAGTCATCAATATAACCTGACTAGGAGGGAGCCAGTCATCAATATAACCTGACTAGGAGGGAGCCGGTCATCAATATAACCTGACTAGGAGGGAGCCGGTCATCAATATAACATGACTAGTAGGGTGCCGGTCATCAATATAACCTGACTAGGAGGGAGACTGTCATCAATATAACCTGACTAGAGGGAGCCTGTCATCAATATAACCTGACTAGAGGAAGCCGGTCATCGACACAACCTGACTAGGAGGGAGCCGGTCATCGACACAACCTGACTAGGAGGGAGCCGGTCATCAATATAACCTGACTAGGAGGGAGCGAGTCATCAATATAACCTGACTAGGAGGGAGCCAGTCATCGATATAACCTTACTAGAGGGAGCCAGTCATCAATATAACCTGGCTAGAGGGAGCCAGTCATCAATATAACCTGGCTAGAGGGAGCAAGTCATCAATATAACATGACTAGGAAGGAGCCGGTCATCGACACAACCTGACTAGGAGGGAGCCGGTCATCGACACAACCTGACTAGGAGGGAGCCGGTCATCAATATAACATGACAAGGAGGGAGCCGGTCATCAATATAACCTGACTAGGAGGGAGCAAGTCATCAATATAACCTGACTAGAGGGAGCCGGTCATCAATATAACCTGACTAGTGGGAGCCGGTCATCAATATAACCTTACTAGAGGGAGCCGGTCATCAATATAACCTGACTAGGAGGGAGCGAGTCATCAATATAACCTGACTAGGAGGGAGCCAGTCATCAATATAACCTTACTAGAGGGAGCCAGTCATCAATATAACCTGGCTAGAGGGAGCCAGTCATCAATATAACCTGGCTAGAGGGAGCAAGTCATCAATATAACATGACTAGGAAGGAGCCGGTCATCGACACAACCTGACTAGGAGGGAGCCGGTCATCGACCCAACCTGACTAGGAGGGTGCCGGTCATCAATATAACCTGACTAGAGGGAGCCGGTCATCAATATAACCTGACAAGGAGGGAGCCGGTCATCAATATAACCTGACAAGGAGGGAGCCGGTCATCAATATAACCTGACTAGGAGGGAGACGGTCATCAATATAACCTGACTAGAGGGAGCCGGTGATCAATATAACCTGACAAGGAGGGAGCCGGTCATCAATATAACCTGACTATGAGGGAGCCAGTCATCAATATAACCTTACTAGAGGGAGCCAGTCATCAATATAACCTGGCTAGAGGGAGCCAGTCATCAATATAACCTGGCTAGAGGGAGCAAGTCATCAATATAACATGACTAGGAAGGAGCCGGTCATCGACACAACCTGACTAGGAGGGAGCCGGTCATCGACACAACCTGACTAGGAGGGAGCCGGTCATCGACACAACCTGAATAGGAGGGTGCCGGTCATCAATATAACCTGACTAGGAGGGAGGCAGTCATCAATATAACCTGACTAGGAGGGAGCCGGTCATCAATATAACCTGACTAGGAGGGAGACTGTCATCAATTTAACCTGACTAGAGGGAGCCGGTCATCAATATAACCTGACTAGGAGGGAGACTGTCATCAATTTAACCTGACTAGAGGGAGCCGGTCATCAATATAACCTGACTAGGAGGGAGCCGGTCATCAATATAACATGACTAGTAGGGTGCCGGTCATCAATATAACCTGACTAGGAGGGAGACTGTCATCAATATAACCTGACTAGAGGGAGCCTGTCATCAATATAACCTGACTAGAGGAAGCCGGTCATCGACACAACCTGACTAGGAGGGAGCCGGTCATCGACACAACCTGACTAGGAGGGAGCCGGTCATCAATATAACCTGACTAGGAGGGAGCGAGTCATCAATATAACCTGACTAGGAGGGAGCCAGT